>NC_056739.1:1245720029-1245797529 GCF_019279795.1 Protopterus annectens
CTCTCCTGTCCTCCGTCTAATTCTCTGACTTTTTTCCAGTTTAATATGAAGGACTCTTTCCTGACCCTTCTAGAAAGTTATCCTGCATTCTTCTCTGCTGCTGCTTTAAGTCTTAGTTTCTTGTGCCTCAGACTATTTGAAGGTAGGCCAACTGCTGGGTTGAGCAGGGACAAAGCTTCCCATGTTAGTGGACGAAATTCAAAAACAGACATAGTAAAGAGGTAACTACACAATGGTCTTAGTGGTTCTATGGTATCTTAGAATACTTTTCTGTGGCAGGGTTGTAAGCCATCTTTACTGGCACCAACATGTAATATACAGCAGTTTTGTGACACACCCTTACTCTTTTTATGCTTTGTTTTATTCTAAATCAGATATTACCTTTTCTCTGTATTAGAAACTGCTCCAGACAGGGAAAATCCTCATTTTGCACATTTTCTGTAAAAGCATTATGTGTCACCAAGGTTATTTGAATTATTATATATGTATACCAGACAGTATAGTTTTCGGTCTCTCGAGCTTCCCCACAGGCATAATGATTTGAAAAGCAGCCTGAAGCCGTGGCCTTCTCAGGCAAGGCATGTCTAAGTGAAAATGATGATGTTAAAAGGCATCTTACCAGTTAGATGTCTGCCATGTTCTTGTACAATAGCACTTGTATGAAATGCCCCAATGTACAGTGATTTCAAAGAGGGTGTATGAGTCAAAACAATGGCTGTTGCTTGGCAGCTGAGAGAGACAGTGTGTGTGTGTGTGTGTGTGTGTGTGTGTGTGTGTGTGTGTGTGTGTATGCGCGCGCGCGCATTGGGGGTGCACTCCAAAGAAAAAACTATATTGAAAAGTAAATACCCAAAAGAAGCGAGTGTGTGCAATGTGCAGTGTTTTATGAATTAAAGTGAGGAGATGTGCATCGAGCTGCCTAGTGTTTTCCTTTTATCTTGCACTGTTCAGAGCTTTATTGTTTTGCCTGACAAGTCTCTTCTTTTGGGTATTTACAAGTTTTTCTTTGTAGCAGCTGTGAACTTTGAATTTATTGTATGTATTGAAAAGTAAGCCATTTGAAAGTTGAGAAATTGACATGGATCCATCTAATGAAATGTATTTATTTATTTATTTATTTATTTATTTATTTGTTATTCAGGTTGTCTGGCTAGGTTGATTAATATTTTCAGTAAAGGCCAGGGAGAAAAATTCAGGAAAAAAATAAAAGCGTGTAACACCATAATTAATATACAGTATAAAAATCATAGTGAGAGATGTTAATGTGTGAAATATACAAGCAATTGCAGAGTTAGTACAGAAAAGGTTCAGTATAGGCATGACAGATGTGTAGACATTGTGATAAGTATGTGTTGGTGTAAGCTACAGTTGAAATACTAAAACCTTCTAAAATTATGTGGTGATAGCTGCTACAGTAAACATTGTCACAAAATATTGGCAGAGCTCAATATTATTGTACCAACCTTTCAGCACACTTTGTCCAAAAGCTGGTTATGTTAGCAATAATGCCCGATAGCGTGTGTGTTACTGTGTCAATAACACCCACATTCAGTTCATCAAAACAGGCGGAAGGCTTCTACACCCCTGGAAGGGCATTATTTATACAGAAATACACACCCTGGAGGGGGTTATACTTAGATATTTGGCTGTATGTAAAACTGTTGTGTTTTACTTATTTATTTATTTATTTATTTGTTACTATATTATTTTTTAATATATTTTTGATGTAAAATAATTCCTCACCTAATGTTTCAGACTTGCTGTAGTATATGTAAATAGTGTTTGAAGAAATATTTTACATCATGCCTCTCAACCTCTTAGTACAAGAAATCTGGACAAAGACTGACAAAATCGGGGGACAAAGGCCTCAAAGTAGGGACATATTTTAAATGTTACTCATAACATTTTCAAAAAATATCCAGATATTTATTTTATTTTTTGGTCTCTTACTCTTAAAATGTGTTGTTTGTTGCCAGATATTGGGGATTGAAGTTACTAAATAATGGCATACATTTGAGTTTCAGACTTTATTTCCTTCAGAGAATGCATGCTAAAATAAATCCTGTTATTCAAACAACTTTGTAATTTTATAAGAGCAATATTTAAAATATGTTCCTATTTTTCAGCCTTTGTTTCACCTTTATCTTATGCTTTATCCAGATTTTTTGAGCTAAGAGGTAGAGAGGTACGCAAACCTCTTTTCTGCTGCCAGTTTTCGATCACGCTCATTCAGATGCACATAAACACATGTGCACTCACCCACCACACACACATACACACACACACGCACACACACACACACACACACACACACACACACGCACACACACGCACACACACACACACACACACACACACACTTCTGCTCTCATGCACACAAGCACACTTACCCTCACATATGTAGACCGAAGAATAAACACACACAACCACATGCAAACACACTTTTAATTTTACACTCGCTAAACAGCAAAAACGCTGCTTAGCATGTGTAAAATAATGGTGGCCATTAGTTTTCTTTCTAGCTCTAATGCAGTTTAATATGCTGCTGTGAAGCATCAGACTTGTTTTTCAGTGAGCATTACCTGTAGATTGACACCCTGCTGGAGAACGTTCGTTCACCATTCAGGGGGCCAATGTACAGGCCACCTATTGTCTAAGCAGAAAAAAAAACAGTGAACATTCTAGTCGATTAAAAATAGCCCAGATTTGAAAAATACCAGCTTTAACTTTCACAAAGTAATCTGCAGTAATATCAGCATATGTCTCCTCAAAGTACTGACACTAGAAAAATGTGAAGATCACTCCAATATTTTTACTGCAGGTTTTATGTGCTTGTATATAACTTTTTTTTTTGCTACAAATAGGGTATAGCAAGCATTTTTTTCCAAAGGGGATTTCACTGCAATGGCTAATAAATCTCAGAGGGAGAGAGAGAGAGAGAGAGATGAAAATAAATAAATAAATAAATCAGTCAAAAGTTTTCATCTGTAATAACATCTGTGCATTGCTATGGCACATACATACCCGACAGAGAACAGCACTACATGGATGTGCTGTGCCACCTACAACTGTGTGCTACCCATATCATCTAACTTTCCTATCATTCTATGTCTATGTCAGTCATTACTTGTACATATCCATACCATGGTGGCTTATAGTGTCTGCAGTTACAGTGCTGCATAATGTCAGATGGTGGCAAGACAGTGGCAGTCTCTTCACCAATTACCAAACTGTGCAGTGGTGTGGGCCATTTCCAACCTTCCCTAAATCTGAAACCTTTTCTTCCATCACAGGAAAACATTAGAGAACCCTTGTGTTACTGTTGCCTTGTGCACACAACTGAACATCATGATATGCTCCCCATCTCTGTGCTGTTCAGTTCCTGTGGTCAAATGAAAAATATGTAAAAGAATTGTGATTCTTTTAATCAGTTGCACGTCTACCATTTCTGCGGACCACATTCTTTCCTTTTTGGCACGTACTTTTTTGAAGTAAAAGCCAAAACCAAAGAGAAGACTGCAAACTAGGAGCAGTCACTGAATCCTCAACTGACTTAACCATCCTGTAGGATGTTTTTTTCTCAAAAAATAACTGATGCCAAAATCATGGAATGAAACTAAATGTCAAAAAATGCATTATTGTATCCTTTGGGAAGTCATGTACACCAGGGAACTACCACATTGACAAAATGCCTCTAAGAGTTGACCCAGTTGTTCAGGATTTGGGAACCTATGTGGATAGTAATATAACTTTTGACCAAAATATGTCTTTTATTGTAAGAAAGTACTTCTATATTGCACAGATTATAAAGAAATGGATTGTGTCTAGATCTGGGGATGTCATTGTCCCCATTTTACTCATTTCTCATTAGGCCAGTCATTGAATATAGTCCCCCCTTTGGCATGTATCTGTCCAGACACATGGAATAACTGGAATGCCCAGATAAATACCTTACTAAAAGGATACAAGGCCTAAACAACTTGTCCTACATCCACTGATTCAAAGCACTGTCACTATACTCAGTATCCTACAGCCTGCTAAGAAGTGACCTGTGTCTGGCGTACAAGACATCTTCCAAGCCATTACTGATGGAATTACTACACATCAGCAAGTGAAATGATATCAGAAATACTCAGTCTAGGGATCTACACATCTTCTGTAACATCAACAGAATGGTTTGGAGGACAAGTATATTTTGCATAGAATACTGCTGCTGTGGAACAGAATCCCCATCCACAAAAAACAAAGGTCATCCCTGTCTGTATTCAACTGCAACTTAAGTCTTTGAATCGGGAACAGAAAATTTACCCCAGGACTGCCCCCTGTACTACTAATGGACAGAGGCATCTCCAAATACTTTATCCAATGCATGGGTCCCCTCAAATTATCTATGGTATGATCCCAGTTATTCTCATTAGGGGTAATATATAATTATTGACTATGAGATGGGTAAGGCCAATCTATAACTAAAGGGATGGGTTATTTCAAGCACAAAAAGGGAAACTGGCTTAAAATGTCCCACAAGGGTAGCTAGCCTAGTACTTGCCTATGAACGTATGAACTAGCATGCCCTGCACTACCTGTGGTACTTAGAGCAGATATTGTATAAAAGTCTTCTTGCCAAACACGCTTACAAAGTTGAGTCTGTGACTTACCCAACACAGGTAAAGAAAAAAATGTTAAAGGATTTGTAATGCTATGGAAGGCAATGAGCACTTTACAAGTTTAATGAAGTTTGAATACAGTATGTTGACTACTTAGGATGGGCTACAGTTCTACAAAAATCAACCCATTAAGAAATTCTCCATGAAAAAATAACCCAAACACAATGAACTACCATTGTTTTTGTGAAGCATAGAGCTACGTAGCATCCTATGTAAGGTGCAGTCTTCTTTATATGCTCTTGTACTTTATTATCAGCTGTGAGGTTGCCACAGAACACCAATGTTAAATTTCTGACAGCAGTGACTTTGACTGTAAACTGCATTCACTAACATGAAGAGATAGTTTGCAGTATCTCGGATTAAACAGATTCACCTTCAGATGGTTTGTTTTCATCTAATACCAGTAATAGTACTTTATGCAGCCCAAGACAGAAACATTCCTTTTAAAAATGTTTACTATTACATCCTAGGATTGATGGATATGCTCAATTGTTAAGGCCTAAATTCTGCTCTAGGTTATGAAAAGTTGAATCTCATTTTTTTTAAAACTCCTACTTAAATTCTTGCAGCTAGGTACAACTGTATTTCAGTCTTGCAAGCTAACATAGCTTCAAAAAATACAAGTATTCTCTTCTATCAGCTTTTTGAGTCAGAAACAACAATTTGAGCTTTGATTTCAATAGAAGCCCCGTTCCCTATTTTATGTCATCAGAGCTTGTGTGAAAGTAATCTTATCTTTTAGTCTGGAACTTCTTTGGTCATTCCCTAAAAAGTACTTATATAAACTTTGTTCTTTTCTTCCAGCTGCTCCTGTTAGGAGGTTCCACAGTGGAACATGGGTCTGCAGAATGAGTGGCAGTAGAGTTCTACGGTGTCAAGTTGCCAGCCTGGTGCCCAACCTTCCTCAGAAGGCAGATACATGCACACACTCACACATAGGGCCAATTTAGAATGTCCAGTCCACCTGCATCATGTCTTGGGAATGTGGAAGAAAACAGGAGCACCCAAGGAAACCCATGCAAACATTGGGAGGACATGCAGACTCCGCACAGAAGGCACCCCAGATGAGAATCGAACCGGCGAACCTCTTGCTGTGAGGCAACAATGCTAATCTCTGCAACACTGTGCCACCCATAAGTGCTTATATAAACTCCAACATCAATACCAATTCTAACTGTAGTGTAGTTACTAGAAAAGCCCAGAAATATACTCTTTTCTTGACAAAAAACAACCCCCCCCCAAAAAAAAACAAATTTTATTGAGCATTTCTTGTTATTGCTTCCCATGAGTGCCCTCAAACAATACTATTTAGACTAGATGTGATGTTAAGAACTAGAGCAATATTATTGTGGCTGTATATCACAGAGGGATAAAACCATTAGCATGATCCAGATGACCTATGTTTGACTATAGGCACAGTCGCTGGGAGAGCCATGTGGGGGGAGGGGGTGCAGAGGTGGGAGTAAGTGGCCACATGGACTCACCCATCCTGGAGGGAGGGTAGCAATTGAAGCTTGCTGCAATAGAGCAAAGTGGGTCTAATGGTAGGTTGGAGGTTGTACATGTCTGTGCATCTGCACCTACATGTAGTAACGCAGCAATAATGCAGTGCCTGAAAAATCAGAAAAGGGGTTGTGGATGGATGGATGAATGCAGTGCTTGCAGGGCTGTTGGGGATAGGTAAGGACTTAGGGCACCCTTCCTGGCAACAATATGATGCTGCACCAGTATCATTACTCTCCTTTTCAGACCTGGTTGTGGGCTGGGATGAGCCCATGGGAGGCCCAGGTGAGGCCGGAAGACCCAGAGAATGAGGAGAGGAGGTGGTGGAAGCTAATGGTCAGCTGCATGGATGGGAGGAAAAAAAGGACTAGAGTAACATTAAACCAGTCAAGGCCGGATAAAGACAACTGTAAATGCTAATCTGAGTCCCTGAACAGTGTCAGCAATTAACTGTATTACACCCATGTATGTACATTTCTTTTGTCATAGAAAACATACATTTCTTGCTTGTGTATAAATATTCGTCAAAATATGACTGATACTTTTTTGACATACATTACTACTACATGATGCACTCATAGCAGTGCATCTTGCTGTAAATAAAACTTTGTAAAATAATTTATATTAACAGTTTCTGTTAGATTTCAATTAAACTGGGATCAGGTACAAACACTGCATAATCTGTTCTTTGATAGCTCAGTCTATGATTCTCAAGTATCTGTGTGAGAGTATATATTAGAACATCAGACCATTAGTGTGAGGTCTCATGGATTTTAACCAATCCATCCCTGTCAGCTGTAAATGAATAATAGCATCAGGACAGCAGTATACTATACAGACTACTACAGCTTTATAATGATAATACTGTACCGCCTCTGTCAGTGACACTCAAAACTTCTTTACTAATGAATATTAGACCAACCAAAAAAACATAAGGGGTGTCTGCAAAATCACAATTTTTATCTTTTTTATTTATTTACTTATTTGACTCTTGATTACTGGAAAATGCTTACTAGGCCAATAGTACCCATTTTCAGTGGAGGCCCTGTGAGAAAAGCTCCAAATGTATTAAAATTGACATATTTAACAATTTGCACTAGTATTAACAGTTTACAACATTATAAAATTATACATATATGAAAAATTAGGTATATTGAGAACAGCATAATATATGTTCACTTTCTGGGTATAACAAATAAATCAGGTTAGTAGTGCTAGGAAATACCACAAGATTTATATAAGTGAGACTAGATAAGACAAATACAATTGTATAGACTTTGGAAGAATATTATTCTTCACTTAAAATCCCAGCTGCCTGAATCAGGAGTAGCTCAGATGGATATAGAAGATTCCGCAGCACTTACGGAAAAGAGGAGAGAATAGGAGAAGTTTCTCCGTTTGCTTTGGTCAAATTTCCCCTAGTCAATATGAAATTCACCTGAGGTTTCTCCTGAAAAGAGGCTACAGGCCTTGTGGGACTAACCCATGCAACATATGCTGAGTAAGTAAGAAAGTAAATAAGTTAATAGAGCAGCAGGTATTTCATAAACATGCATTTTCTTATTTATTTATTGATATTTGTTTACCTAGAAAGTTCATCTAGATAAATGTATCCATTTTCGGTGGTGGCCCAGGGAGAAAAACTCCACAAATGAAAGAATAGAAAATTATACATATAGACGTAGATGAAAACTGACATCATATTACAATATACTGTAAATGCATAGACTAATATAAATATTAATGCACATACGATGTGGAATAATACACATATAGTATCATTAAAACAGGATAAATACAATATTATGTAACACTGAAACATGATGACATGTTATACATGTGATAGTTTATCACTCACTCATAAAACAAATGTCAGAGTGGAACATTAAAATAGCGGATAAGTAGGAGAAAATGATGGGGGAGAGTGAGAAATAAGTGTTAAAGGTAATGAGTAGATATGGGAGATGGAGAAATAAAGAGTAAATTCAGGATTACATTTAAGGGGAATAGGAGTAAGAGTAAGAGAAATAAAACAAATCAAGAAGTAGGATGTGTAAATGTATTAGAGGAGAAGGAGCTGGAAGTATCACCCAGGAGATCAGAATGCACAAAACCAGGAGTCAGACAGGAATTATTTTTGTCACAGTTTAAATAAAAGACTGTTATCTATTGCCCAGATTGGTACAGGGATTGGATTTCAGACTTTTGCTACAAGTGTGAGTAAAGACTTTTATCAATTTTTGTAAGGATTATAAGATGTCAAGTACATTTTTGTCAGAAGATCTTAACAATAAGTGTTATGAAACTCTAATATCTGATATTACTAACTGACTAACCCTAAGTGACTTATTAGAAAAAAAAAAACTTTTTGAGGGGCAAGGCAAAAATATGAGGTAAAATCAGGGATGGTCTGTACAATCAGGACAGTTTAAAGGTATGTCTAACACAACTTACTTGCTTCAAATACCATGTAAGCAGACATTTTTAACAGTCACACATCATACACAACATGGCAACCTTATATGTTTGACATAAAAAAAAACAGCTCTAGAGGATTAAGAATAACAGTTGACCCATGATCTCATTCTAGCCCCATGCTCTCATTCTAGCAGTCTGCCTACTACAGGCTTGTATCCCATTTCCCAGTAGTCTGCTCTGGATATAGTTTTCTGATCACTATGTATGTGCACTAGCTTACTATTATTATTATTGCAAAATCATACCTGCATGTCCACAAAATTCCTTAAAATCTTCTATTACTTTCAGCTGCGCTTATTAGGATCACCATAGAGGATCATCTGTTTCCATTTCTTCCTGTCTTCTTGCATCTTGCTCTGTCACACCAACCACCTGCAGGTCCTCTCTCACCATATCCATAAACCTTATCTTAGGCCTTCCTCTTTTCCTGTTACCTGGCAGTTCCATCCTTAGCATCCTTCTCCCAATATACCCAGCATCCCTCCTCAGCACATGTCCAAACCATCGCAATCTTGACTCTTTGGCTTTGTCTCCATCCAACTTGAGCTGACCTTCTAATATATTCATTTCTAATCCTGTCCATCCTTGTCACACCCAATGCAAAACTTAACATCTTTAACTCTGCCACCTCCAGCTCTGACTCCTGTCTTTCCATCAGAGCCACCATCTCCAACCCATATAACCTGGCTAGTGTAACTACCATTTTGTAGATCCTCCCTTTCACTCTTACTAGTACCCATTTAACTCAAATCACTCCTGACACTCATCTCCACCCACTCCGCCCTACCTGCACTCTCTTCTTCACCTCTCTTCCACACTCACCATTACTCTGAACTGTTGATCACAAGTATTTAAACTCATCCACCATTGCAAACTCTACTCCCTTCATCCTCACAATTCCTCTGTCTTCCCTCTCATTCACCCACATATATTCTGTCTTAGTTCTGCTGACCTTCCTTCCTCTCCTCTCAAGAGCATAGCTCCACCTCTCCAGGGTGTCCTCAACATATTCCCTACTCTCATTTACAAATTACAGTGTCAACTGCAAACATCATAGTCCATGGGGACTCCTGTCTGATCTCATCTGTCGAGCTGTCCATCAGCATTGCAAATAAGAAAGGGCTCAGAGCTGATCCTTGATGTAATTCCACCTCCACCTTGAATGCATCCATCACTCCTACCGCAGACCTCGCCACTATCACACTGTCCTCATACATATCCTGTACCACTCTTAAATACTTCTCTGCCACTCCAGACGTCCTCATACAATACCACAACTCCTCTCTAGGGACCCTGTCATATGCTTTCTCTAAGTCCAAAAAGACACAATGCAACTCCTTCTGAAGGTCTCTATACTTCTCCATCAACAATCTCAAAGGAAACATCTCATCTGTAATGCTCTTTCCTGGCATGAAACTGTAATGCTGCTCACTAATCATCATCTCCCTTCTTAACCTACCTTCCGCTACTCTTTCCCATAACTTCATGCTGTGACTGATCACTTTTATCCCTCTGTAGTTATTAAAGCTCTGCACATCACCCTTATTCTTAAAAATCAGTACCAATACACTTTTTCTCCACTCTTCAGGCATCCTCTCACTTTCCAAGATTCCATTAAACAATCTGGTTAAAACCTCTACTACCATCTCTCCTAAACACCTCCATGCTTCCACAGTATGTGATCTAGACCAATAGCCTTTCCATTCTTCATCCTCTTTATAGCTGTCCTTACTTCCTCCTTGCTAATCCATTGCACTTCCTGATTCACTATCCCCACATTCTCCAACCTTCTCTCTCTCATTCTCTTAATTCATCAGCCCCTCAGAGTGCTCTTTCCATCTGCTCAACACACTCTCCTCACTTGTGGGTACGTTTCCTCTCTTCTTCTCCTTCTCCTTCAGCCTACAGTAGCCCAATTTCCAACAGCAACCTGTTGGCTAACAGCACTGGAGGCGGTCATTGTTAACCTGGGCCTTGACCAATCTGGTATGGAAATCTGTATTGTTATCCGCATATTTGACCTGGCAAAAATTTTACTTCGGATGCCATTCCTGATGTAACCCTCCCCATTTATCCAGGCTTGGGGCCGGCATAAAGAAATACACTGGCTTGTGCATCTCCCAGTGGCTGGATTCTTCTGAAATAAATAAATCCTGACTGATCCAGTTGCATGTACCACTCTTTTACTGTCACCATCCATAAATGCTAGTGGGGCACAGATGTAAGAGGCTTTAGTCTGTGATACACATGCTAACACCCACAATGAGACAGATGAATTACATCAATGTATTCAAATACTGAAATCCACATTATTGGCTGCTGTGTCCACCTGACAACCTCAGTAAGCAGTGCATATTAACATCAGATCCTGCGCTGTGCCGAGGTCATCAATGTAAAAGAAGGAGCAAAGAAAGGAAAAGAACTGCAAAGTAACCATCTTGCTGACCTAGCAGAGATTAACCTTTTGCTATTTTCTATAGTCAAGATACTATAACATGCAATTATACCAGTGCTCACCCATGTACTGACTCATCCATCCATCCACATAAAACTCACATTAAGAAAGACTCTTGTGCAGATCACAATTATAATGAAGGGATAGCCAAACTCCTCTAGAGGTTCTCTGTATGCAAGTTCATACCTTATACAATTTTCCTGCGATTAATGGAGAAACTATGCAGCACTCAGACGTTCCCCTTTGTGGTTGGACTGTCAGTAACCTGTGTCAGTTCCTGAACCTCTGTCTCCAGCCCTTGAGTCTGAGTTCTAACTGCTACACCAATGAGCTTTCTCAGTAAACTGAAGTATTAATGCCTGGTCTTAATAAAGTCAGAGAAATGAAGTAGGGAGTGATACCCAAGGAATAAAAGTCTTCTACTAGTCAAATGGTGAAGAATGTTCTGACATGTAACACCGAATAAGTTTACAGGTTTCGGTTAAGGATCAGTGTGGTACAGAAACTGCTGAAGTGTCTCAAGACTAGTCTCTACTCTTAAGCATTTCCTAAGAAATGACTTCAGTTGTTATTTGAGATGCATTTACCAGAAGCACCATTTAAAAAGAACTGCACATAAAATAAAAATGCAGAGTGTAACAGTATGTCAGAACCTACAGATGCTTTCAAAAGAAATGAGCTGAAGAAATGTGCTCTCAATGACATTGAGTAGCTTTCAAGAAAGGTAATAAAACAGGTACTAACAGCTATGTACACACTTTGCTGGTGTATTTCTAGAATTAATTCCAACAATATATGCAATTAGTTCCACTTAGATGGTGTTTTGAGAGCTAAGTTATGAGTCTAATCACAGTTAATTCTGTCTGGAGCGCTGTTTCCCCAGGGCTGTGGGGGTTTGGTGGTAGATTGCAGACTTCATACATACACAGAATAGAATGCATAATCTACACCCATTAATAAAAGCTGTTGTTCCTTAAAGTGATTCTTCATTGTAAAAAAATTACCTTTTCAACACAACATATGGAGCATAGATGTGCAAGGAACACTACTGCTGAATAAAGGAATGTTTTCTGTTGCTGTTTCTATGTGAAAAATAATTAAAAAAAAATCCATTTTTCATACACTGACATCAATGAGGAAAAACAGTGAACTTTGATCTTAGTGTTGTCAGTATAGTAAAAATGTGTGTTGCATTCACAGAACTTAATGGGCACTCCCATCACTTATGCCTGAAGGTGCCCCATTAAAGTCTATGGACAGAACACACATTACCCCAAGGTAACATCACAGTAGGAAATACTAAATTTACTTGGGTCATGGTTTAATAAAAAGTTTACAAAATGTTTTGTTACAAAATGGCTGATATACATAAGGAAGGATAAGCAGGAAAATGCATTGTGACACTTGACTAATTAAATACCGTGTTGCATGTAATAACATAAGAAAGTCACTTTAAGTGTCTTCATTTTGCAAAACGGTACAAATTAATTGAATGAACTACTAGCTCAAACGTTTATTTTAGCAAAAATATGTTGCTGTTTGTATTTAAATGTGTAAAATTGTGATCTGTTATTATGGTTAATCTGCTAATCATTGTTTTTTTAGTTAAATCCAACTCTTTATGACCTCAAGGCCTTTAGCATACCAGGCCTGTCTGTCAACAACTCTTTTACATTCTTTCAAATTTATGTTCATTGCTTCTTAATCTTTGTTGTGTCGCTTTGTTTTGCCTTTGATCTTTCCCAGCAATAGTGCTTCCTCTAATGAATCCTGACTGGTATTATGTGGTGAAGCCATAGATATCTGAAATGACTCCCTGGGCAGTCTCCAGAATGGTACCGCCATCCTAAAGTTGAAGACGAAAAAAATCAAAGGTCCTCTAAAGTTGAGAAAAAAAAGTTAACACACAGTAACACACATTTAAATAACTATAGTGTCGCCTGACTTCAGCTGTTTACATTGATGCTAGTATTGTACTACAATCTGAATGGCAATTGTACCACATAACAATTTGTGCACAGGGTATCTGCCCCCTTTGTCCCATCATAACTTATTTCTTTTCATGTGTCCAAGGTATTTTAGTTTTAGTTTATTACACATTTTAGTGAACAGTCTGGGTTTAATACGTATTCACTGATCTGATCCCGCAGCGTATACCTTAGTACAAAACCTTTGATTTTCTGGTGCACAGTCTCAGTTTTACACCAGCTCTAACAAACATATGTTATTACTGGGAAATGCATAGTTTGACTATACTGATCATTGCTAACAACTGGATTTCTTGCTTTTTAAAATCTTATCCATATTTGTCATTGTATTCCTTTCAAGAAGGAAAAGTCTTAATTTCATGGCTGAAATCACTATCTGCATACATCTTTGAGCACAGAAAAATAAAATCTGCCACTACTAGATGACATATTTTTTTGTTTGTTTTGTTTTCGGTTGTTGATCAGCAAACCAACGTTTGTGCTTTCTACTTTTACCTTCATCAGCAAGCTCAACAACTCTTTTTCATCTGCCGACATCAGAGTGGTATAATTTGCATATCTGAGGACATTGATATTTCTCACAGCAATTTTGATTTCAGTATTTAATTTATCAAGACCACCATTTTGCATGGTAGGGTGACAAAATACAGCTTTGCCACACTCCTTTCCCATTCTTGGAACAGTACGTTATTCCACATATAGTTCTAACAGTTGCTTTTTGTTCTTCTTATAGAACCCCCCTAAAACAGACATTTCATATATCTTAACTGTAAATACTATACCAAAATCAGAGCTTATTAACATTTATAAACAGGTGTATTCTTAAGACTTTTTATCCCTTAGGATTCCCCTATACCTTTCTCTTGTCCTGCTCTAATGTCAATCACTGATAGGGAAGGCAGTCTCTAATCTGCAATCCAAATGTTTTCTTGACCTCTTCCCATTCTATGATCTTGCCTTCTTTAATTATTTAATCCCAGTACCTTGGTTCCTTTGCCAGCTTCCTCCAATAAATTCCAGTCATCTTTTGTCTGTTCTCTGTACCTCTAATTGCAGTCATCCCTAATGGCATAATTTCCTTTCTCGACTTCCATGTTGACTTAGTTGTCTGTATACTTTCTGCTACTTCACAAATATAATGATTCTGTATTGCTGTTGTTAAAATGAAATACCTGCACTGGTCCAGTTTTTAACTGAATCGAGAAAAGAAGCTGCTGTTAAAAAAGGGGTAATTAGTAGGGGATATTAAATAATGCATAATAACTATAGGAATCAATCAGAAAAAGTCAGAAAAGATTAGGAAGAAAGATTAGATGTGCAATTCTCAAAGAAGCAATGGCAGGATGTATGGTTTGCTCCCAAATATGCCATAAAGTCTAGAAGATTTAGGATTTTTACCTGGAAGTGTTTACATAGATACTTTTATGCCCCAAGCAGACTCCAAAGAATTTTTCCTCAGGTAGATGGCAAATGGAGGTTTGAAGGAGAAGAAAGCGGAAAATGGGAACATATGTTTTGGGAGTTTAATGAGTTGGCAGACTTTAAAAATTCCCTACAGAGTCCTCTGTTGGTAATATTTTGCTATCAAATGAGTGTAACTAAGGAAATAAATTTTTGAGCTGGGATACAGGATTTGAATTGCCGAGGCATAGTAAGGTCTTGTTAAATTTAATTTTGGTGGCTGCAAAAGAAAGCAATTACTAGAAAATGGAAATCAAAATCTAAACCAACTATACTTGAAGTAGTGAATATTGTAACAGAGGTAAAACAGCAGGAGGTAGGATCTTTAGAAAAGAGTAGGAATAAATTACATAGACAAAAATGGAAATTGTGGGAAAAGCACATGCAGAAAAATGTTTTGGAGGAGGAATGCGGTTTAAGAAAGGCAGGGATTAAATAATAAAAAATGAAAGTACAACCAGACCTGATGAAGGATACGGCTCTCAGCCAAAACAGAGTAAGAATCCAAAAACCACTACAGCTGCGAAAATCTTCTATTTAATGTACAAAACACACAGAACAAGTAAGCGCTTTCACAATCACACTGACCACTTCATCAGACTGAATACATTATGCATAGCAACTTCCTTTTAAGCACATACTCAATTAATGACAATTAATCAATTATACAATTAGCAAAATAATCTTAAATATGTAAAAAAAAATTAAAATTGTATAAAAAATACATAAACCAATACTCCAATTCATTCATAACTAATATGTATATTTAACTAATATCACTCTTCTACTAAGTTTAATGTTTAAGTGTTCTAGCGTTCAAGAAAGGTTGAAGTGAGACTGTCTCATTGATTCCCGGTAATGGTGAGCATTTAGCTTAAGAATCCATCTCTGCTCTGCTAACTCCGTTCTGTTTTTAATGTCCCCCCTCTTAAGCCTATATCTAAGATTTCCAGTACAAAAAACTTAAAACAGTGTAATAACCCCTCAGTCTCAATGTGTTTAGCTAAAGCACTGGTTTCCTTCCTATTCTGGATATCCCTAATATGTTCCTGAATGCTTTCTTTTAATATTCTGTTGGTCTTCCCAACGTAAGAGGCCTTACAGACTTCACAGAATGCAAAATAAACTATATTCCTTGTTCTACAATTAGCATAATACTTAGCATGTATCTCAAAATTCACAAATGGATGCATAAAAGTAGTGCAGGAGTAGACATGTTTACAAGCAGTACAATTCCTACAAACATATGTACACTTTCGCTGGGATAGATTATTAAACCTATTCTCTGGGGTTCTATAGCAGAGCTGACGTTTTAAAGATTTTTTATTTTTAAAAGAAAAACTGGGTGCATCATTTAATACCCCCTCTAGTTCTTTAACTCTATTCAGGATGCTCCAATTCCTCTTAAAAACATTGCAAAAAATGTTTATGTCACTGCCATAGGCAAGGGGAAACCTAAGTTTATTCGTTCCTTCCCTGCCACTCTGAGGGACATCATTCCGCCTTCTGTGAGTAATATGCTCTCCCCTTACCATCTCTCTCTCTCTTAGTAATTCAACTAGATATCTATCATACATATGTGCAGGAGACCCCCTCTCCATGACATCTTCCCTCAGTGTATCCAATGCCAATTGAATTTGTGCTTCATCATTATGCAATCTCATTAACCTTAAAATCTGCCCTTTCACTACATTCTTTCCAATAAAGTACGGATGCATGCTATTTCTATGCAGCAACACATTTCTTCTAGTGGGTTTCCTATACAGACTAGTTTGTATCCCTAGTATGTCTGATTTCTTCACCGTCAAATCTAAAAACTCAATTTCATCTGATGAAACTTTGCTGGTAAACTTTAAAAACTCAGTGGTCGAATGTAGGTATACTAGGAACACATCGAGTTCCCTTTGTGTACCCCCCCATAAAAAGAACATGTCATCCACAAAACAAGTATATCAGATCAACTTTTTTCTGTACTCTTGTTTCATTAGAAAGGTTTCACATTCCCACTCAGCCAATGCAAGGTTGGCATAGCTATTGGCACATGGCGTGCCCATCGCTACACCAACCCTTTGGAGATAGTACTGCTCCCTAAAACTGAAGATGTTATTTTCTAAAATAATTTTAACAACAAGCATAGCAAATTCACTTTGTCATTAGTATAACATCGTTTTGTATTCAATATACTCCGAATATTTTCAACACCCCAATTATTCGGAATGTTTATTTGTGTCTTTCGGCTTTTTCCCGGTTAGGGGTTGCCACAGCGGAACTCCGGTCCGCTAATGATTGGCAGTAGAGTTTTACGTGCTGGCTTGCTGGGCCTAATGCACAACCTTCAACGAAGGAATACCCGTTCACACATGTAGCCACACAGAAGACGCTCTAACTGTGGATCGAATGGGCAACGTCTAATTGTGAGGCGACACCGCTACCGCAGCACCACCACCACAGTAACACCCCAATTATTCAGAATAATAGTGAATAATGACACAATGTCCAAGGTAACAAACAAAAACTCACATTCAATGCCCCTTGTCTTGCTATACAATTCCTGTAAAAATGACTTGGTATCTATAAGTATACTTTCACAAGTTTCCAACACAGGACGTAGACATTTTTCAACATAAATTGACAGGGGCTCAGTAGCTCATCCTTTACTAGAGACAACTGGTCTCATAGGTGGGTTAACTAAATCTTTATGTACCTTAGGCAGACCATAACTTGTCAGATACACAGGGGTATCCACTGTAAAATATCTAAATAATTCCTCAGAAATTGTTCCATTAACAAAAAATTAAATATCAGGACAGAAATTCTATCTATAATGGCTTTTCCTTGCATTCATGTTATCATCTGGTAGGCAACTTCACCATGCAACAATAAATGCATTTGAGTAACATAAAGGTCTTTGTCAAGAACAACAATACTCCCCTTGTCCACAGGCCTAATTTCAATAGACTGTAAGGCTTTCAATTCAGCCAGTGCATCATTTTCATCTTTACTCATATTAAAATAATGAGGTGTTACACCTTTATTAAATATCTTCTAATCTCCTTATCACATACAGCAATAAATATTTCAACAGTCGGATGCATTTTGGGAACAAATGTACTAGGTTTAACAAAATTGCAACACTCAGTACTAGTATTTCTGAAAATAGTTGTTTAAGTAAGAGTCCTACCAAACAGTCTTAGTTCTTTCAAAACATCAGTTAACTCAGTCTTTTGCGCTGGAATAAAAGACAAACCTTTGCCTAATAATGTTACCTGCACATCTCTCAGAGATATGCTGGAAATATTCAGGACCAAACCTTCAAATTTTGGATCGTTGTAACTCTCTGTTGCATTCCCGTCAGTTCTTGTGATTGTGGAGCTCTGGCCCTTCTCCCTCAGCTCCTCAACCTCTCTTTGATGGGTAGTGCGTTCTGCAGTTGAAACGGTACAATGGGGGTCCCCTTTTTTGCACTCGAATCCTCGGAAAAAGGATTTGTTTGCATGCTTTGCTCTAACCTGTTCCTTACTTCTTTAGTACTGATAACTTTATGCTGTCCCTTCTTGACAGCACTGTGTGTATTATCAGAAGTAGACACCATCTCCATTTCAATTGTATTCATATGCAGAATCATTTCCTCATTCTCCCTTACATTCACAATTGGTTGCTGAGTAACTGGTCACTCATTTGATTGGTTGGTGCTCGTAGCAGGTAGTCTCGGCCAAGCAAAGACCCTTCCACTTTGGAAATCATTCGTGTCTCTTTGCAGTTTCTTTATTTTTCCACTTTAAAGGTGTTTCTCATAGTTAAAAATCTGCTCATGTAGCACATCAATTTTATCTAAAATATTATCAGCATAGTAAGTGGCTTGCAGCCGCATATAAAGTTCCTTTAGCTCTTTCTTCAGATCCCTTTCTTGTGGCACAAAAAATCAACGAGTAAACCCATATAATCATAGCTTAGTTGTAAGTTCATTTGTTGCCATTTCTTTAACAAGTCGGGGAATAAATCACCATAAGAAGGCATTGTCAAAACACGTAACCCTCTCGGAACAATTTTATAATGCGGAGAGTCTTCTAAGTAGAACCTTTGCCACTGGAGGTGCTTGAATTTTAAACTAGTTATCCTACATATGGAAGGTTTGTGGCAGGAGAGGAAGCTTACACCCTGTTGAGTTGGGAATTGTTGGTTGAAGGATTATTGTGTATGTTATTTTAAAAGTGTCTTAGTTCTGGTTTAAGCACTTGGGCTCTAAACCAGTTATTTTACATTAGGAAGGTTTGTGGTCTACACTCTTGTGTTAGGAGAGGTTATCCTAAACTCATCTGTGCTGTGAATTTCTGGTGGAAAGCTTATTATGTCTGTTATTCTAAAAGTGTATTATTTCTGGTTTAAGCACTTGGACTCCAGACCAATTATTTTACATTATGAAAGTTTGTGGTCTACACTCCTCTGGGAGGAGAGGGTAGCCTCCACCCTTCTGAGCTGGGAATTGCTGGTGAAGGCTTATTGTGCCTGTTATTTTAAGTGTCTTTGTTCTGATTTAAGCATTTGGGCTTCAAACCAGTTATTTTACACTAGGAAGGTTTGTGGTCCACACTCTTGTGGCTTTACTGTCTGTTTACCTACTAGAGCATCTAGTTGGCACAAAGCTGAGGTTTGCTCATCAAGTTTCTTGTCTTATTGGCCGATTCAATATTCAAATTTCCCTCCCTCTTCCCTAGTAGATCAGTAGCCATGGATATTTACTTCCTGACTCTCTCCCTGTGACCAGTCTGGTTGAGATGAGTATCCTGAGGCACTGTAACAATTGCTTCATGTATACTGACAACCTACTTATTCTTAATAAAACAGATAAAGTATGAAAGAGGTGTGCATGCACTTTAATGCTGGAGTAAAACTCTGTCATACAACGAAAACTAATCCTATAGAGGTTGCCAGTGATACTTGCATCACACCCACTGCACAGGATAAAGATCCTACATATAAAACTACTTATGCTGAGGCACTTACAGGTAACCTTCCTAAAACAGGAAGACCTCCTGCACAGTACAGTAAAAGAAAGGGTCCTCAGCCATCATGTAAACACTCCATTAAAACACCACCCATGGCTACACTGTATCAAATCACACAGTCATTTAGTTTATTGTACCACAGGTACCAATATGACTCTGCCATAGTCCATGTGGGTGTTAATGACTTTAGACATACCTCCCAAGACATGATCAAGCTCGCTGATTATGTTTCTCACACAGGTATGAGCTAAGCACTGAGCAGCATTCTACTTTTTTGAAGAGGTGTGATGGGGAAGAAAGAGATAATTGGGAACACATTTTTTGAGAGTGTAATGAGTTAGTAGACTTCAAAAATTCTTTGCAGTCTACTCTGTCAGAAATACTGGGTGAGTAAACTGATGTAACTAAGGAAATGATTTTTTGAGCTGTGATGCAGAATCTGAATTGCCTAGACATAGTAAGGCCTTGCTGAGCTTAAATCTGGTGGCCACCAAAAAGGATTTACATGAAAATGGAAATCAAAGTCTAAACCAACTGTACTAGAAATAGTGCACAGAGTAACAGAGATAAAAGAAGTGGAAGTGGAATCTCTTTAAAAGGGTAGTTGCAAATTACATAGAATGGAAATTGTGGGAAAATACACACAGAATAATGTTTTGGAGGAGAAATGCCATTTAAGGGAAGACATGAATTGAATGAACTATGTAATGTTTGACAATTACTGTACAGAAGGTATTTGTGATGTATAATGTTTGCAACTAAAAATATTTCAATATGGTTTGTTTTCACTTACATAAATCTATAATTGCCTATGCCATAATTCAATAAAGATGTTTCTAGTTAAAAAAAAAAGTATTTCTGAGAAAATATTATGCACAACATGAAACATTATGAATTCTGAACTTCTTTTTCCATGCTGAATGATTATCTCAAAGTACTTTCTGTTTATTTTCTGATTCCAGTTAGTGCTTTTGCACATTTTCCCTTTAACCTTCACGTTTATTGTACTGTTAGACTGATACTTTTTTGCACACTTCCATTTCTTCAGTTAATTCCTTTACCTGAGAAGTTATTTTCACTCAGCCTGTGCATTTACACAGCTTTAGACACAATCATATCTGTTTCTTTTAAACGCTTGCACCTTTTCAGTTAACTTTTTCTCCCACAGTTACTATGTCACTTAATAGGTTTCAACAGTACAAAACATGGCCAGTGGACCAATAATTACATGTGGACAAAGTGCTGAGAAAGAGGAAATTTGATGTGCATGCACGCCTGTGTTATGGCACGTAGGAGGGGAATGAGAAGATTTAGTTTAAACATACAACAGTAGTTTAAAGAAACAAAGGACAGCATCACTGCCCTCAAGGAGAAGGAAGGACAAAAACAACATGGACGACATAACAGACCACTTGTCTTCTGTCCTTCAGCTTCACACATCGATGTGTTTCTTTGAGACTGCATTGCTTACTGTGCAGTGTGACAGCTCACCTGCTTTTAAATCAAGGGACTAAAGCTCACCTGATACCTATTACCCTAAGTTTACCTATTTTTAGTAAGTTACGATTTTACCTGTCCATCCTGCAAGGCAATGGCAGTGTCCTGTGACAGGATCACATCCGTCTGCGTGGCTGCAGTCACAGTTCTCACTACATTCCAGACCATAGGTGCCATCCTTTAAAAGAAAAAGGAAAAAAGAAAGGAAATTAATACAAGGAGATATTTAGTATTTGGTCTGTTTCACTGGATATTTTATAATGTTGTCAATAAACTATGCAATCAATACCTCTCATACTTCTGACTATCTCAACTCTAATACACATTTGAATCACATGCTTTTATTGACAAACTAATAGATATCATATCTAATTGATAAACTCATGTGTTATTATGTAACACCCTGACTCACTTATGCTTTGTATTCTATATAACAGTATTAGTGAAAGGTCTAAGACAGCAATGTTTTATTGCTTATCCGAGCAGAGGCTGAACTCTGTCGTGGAAGATGATTAGTGACAATCAGCCAGTTTTTATTATTACTATTATCTTCATGAAGGTGATTATGAATCCTCATGCCAGCTCTTCTGCTGAGATGAATAGGACCTGGGAGCTGAAACTTATGTCGTCTAAATCATTACAGATGACAGGGGTTAATATTTTTCTATTCTCAGGGGGCCTAGGGGGTCTTTGCATCAATAGAGCTGGCAGTGCTGCACTCCTCCCTGTGGCAGATTTCAGCATCTGAAGGTGATGTTTCTGTCTATGTGCATCACTCTGTTACCAGTAAACTACTTCTAGATAGTGCAGAAAAAGAGAATTTTACTAGGGATCATTCCTTGTTATACGACTTGCAGGATGAATACCTGTAATTGTCATTTCCTTATTGATTGGACAAACCTGTCAGGTCATAAAATGATTAATATTATATAGAAAGAGATTAGAAGCTAGAAAACAAAGTTTGCAAGGACTGATTATGCACCTGAGCATATTGGCTTACCACTTTTTGTTTGTATCTCTTTTCTCCCTTCTGCCCACTGGTCATCAAGCCTCCTCAAGGCACAGGTCGCATCCATACAGCCTGTGTGTGCTGGAAATTATCGTGACTGACATTGTGCTGTCATCTGCATCCCAGCACATATGACAGCATGTTTTGCATTATGGATCTAACTTTTCCCTCAGTTGTGCTGTACACACCTGCATTACTGACTTGACTGACTGTGATACCATCATGCTCATGTATATGTGCTCCTTCACATGGAGGACAAGAGCTACTATGAGAGGCTTGGCCAGCTACAGTGCATAACCTTCCCTATGCCAGCCCCTGCTTTTGGTGATTGTAAGATCTCCAACACACAACACTTGAGTAGCATGTATAGCTGAGTGGGAGCCACCTCCTTCCCACAGGATAGGTACCACCCATCCTAGGTATGGCTGGGTGGGCGCCACCTCCTTCACACAGGATAGGTACTGCTCATCCTCCATGTAAGTACAGTGAGTTGTCTCAGCCATTAATTGGACTTGATTCATCTGGATAGTAGTCAGTGCTTTATGCCACCTGGCTGGCTTTCTTACTATTTTTTAATACCTTTGAGCAGTTTATTTATATTTCCAATAAGAGAAATGAGAGTCCTTTATCTTATTAGGAACAACTCTAACAGAGTATTGAAGAATGCAACTTAAATGAGGTTGTTTATTCACAAATCAGCACTGATATTTCAAATATTAACTGGAATGTTGCTAGGTGGGTTGCAAACTGGCTCATAGATAGAACCCACAGTGTGAAAGTAGCTGACTCCAAGTCAGACTGCTGACCAGTCATGAGTGGAGTCCCACAAGGTTCAGTCTTGGGTCCTCTCCTGTTTGATATCTACTTCTCTGAAGTCCAGGCCATCACAAAGGGACTCTGGCTGACAAAGTTCGTGATGATTGCAAGTTGGGAGCTATTATTAACTCCCCAAGTGATGTTGACATCCTACAGAAAGGCCTCACTGAGACCAACGACTCGTGTCAGAACAATGGACTTAAGCTCAATGTCAAAAAATGTGTCGTCATCCCCTTTGGGAAAAACTTGATTCCCATAAATTACAACCAAACACTATGCTATGCACGTAGGTACTGCACGGCTGGAACGAACCATAGAAAACACTGTTGGCCAGCAGATGCGTGGAACGGTGCAAAAATAATAAAACACTCAGAAATTACTAATTATACATAACTTTTAATAATCAGACCGTTTTCGGCAAAAAAATGCCTTCTTCAGTGATACACAGCAAAAAACCTGTGTATCACTGAAGAAGGCATTTTTTTGCCGAAACCGGTCTGATTATTAAAAGTTATGTATAATCAGTAATTTCTGAGTGTTTTATTATTTTTGCACCATTCCACGTATCTGTTGGCCAACAGTGTTTCCCATAAATTACCACATCGATGGCAGTCCACTGAACAGAGAAGGCATTATAAGAGATCGGGGAACAAAGGTTGACAGCAACTTCTCTTTTGACCACTACATCACCACTGTGGTCAGAAAGTCCTTCTATGTGGCACATCTCATTACTAAGGGTTTTGCATCCAGGAAGAAAGAGGTCATTATCTCCCTCTACTCTTCCCTCATTAGGCCAGTCATCGAGTACAATGCCCCATTTGGCATGTATCTCACTAGACACCTGCAACAACTGGACAGGCTGCAAAACTACCTCACAAAGAGGATCCTAGGCCATAAACACTTGCCCTATATGGACAGACTCAAAAAATTCCAACTATTCTCTGTCTCATATCGCCTCCTTAGAGGCGATCTCTGCTTGACTTACAAAGCCATGTCTGACCCAGCTCTGTTAGAAATGCTACATCTAAAGAAATCCCAATCCTTCTGTGCCACATACTCCAGAGACCAAATCAATCACATGGTCTCGGTCATATGAAATTTGATGTTTCAGAATTTCGAGATTATGAAGTGAATCCACACACACACACACATATATATATATATATATATATATATATATATATATATACAGATTTGCTTTATAATCTCGAAATTCTGAAACATTGAATTTCATATGATTGAGACCATATGATTGATGTTTCTGAATATCGAAATTCCAAAACAAATCCAAAAAAAAAAAAAAAATGAAATGTTTCTGCAGGGGGACAAGCCCCCCCCCCCCTGCATCCTCCACTCCCCCGCTACTTAAATATTCCAACTTCGAGATCGCACTACAGTGAGGAAAAGGGAAATTTTCCATTCTGAGCTGTATGCAGATCTTCATTCACAATGTCTGGATTCCGAAAGTTCGATCATATGGTCTCGGCCATATGAAGTTCGATCTTTCAGGATTTCGGCATTGTGAAGTGTTTCCATATACATACATACACACACACACACACACACACACATATATATATATATATATATATATATATATATATATATATATATATATATATATATATATATATACGTATAAAATACTAGGCAAGCAATCACAGTGAATATAAGATTCCTAGCCATATGCACCTTCAAGGAGACATATGTAACATTTTTTTCTGCCCTTCATGAACACTTAATAGAGTTCACCTCCCAAATCAAGCAGGGCCATTCATTGCAACCTTGGTGTAAACTTGTGATTATTTATCTAATCATCAAGACTAGCCTTAAAGGTTGATAAAGTAGTACTTTGCTTGATCTATAGTGGTAACTTGTTCCATAGTCTAGGAATACACCGAGTTAGGAAACTATCCATCTGGTGAGTCTTGTTTATTTGTTGGTATAAAATTAAGTCCCCAATATGAGTGTTTGTAGAGCAACTAGTTTTGTGAAGAAATAGGAGGTCAAATAGGATTGGATCAATATCCATCACTTCTTTTATACTGTGTTCCGTACTTTCCATTGACCATGCTTTTTGTATGATGCTAATTTACTGCAGAGCACCATGTCCTCCCTTTTGCCATTGTACAAAACCTCCTTTTGGAACAGCAAGAATTTTTTTTTTTATGGAAACCCTAAACATACACATAATATGCTAGGTACAGTTCCAAATATTATTTAATAACTCTAAAAAGTAATGTACCTCTGGAAACAGCATACAGATTAGAATCTGTTTTCTTTGTATTTCTCATTCCATATGTATTTTTTACCCCTTGTAACAGGTGTTTTTTTAGCATATACCTACATATACTTAATAATAATTTCTTCTTTTTGCTATAACCATTTATCATTCCTCATAACATTGACTACACTTGTTTGTTTACCGAGACAGTCAGATTGGTTGGCTAACCCATTTTCAGTGGAGGCCTGGGAGGAAAAGCCCCATTAGTTACAGAGAAAACATATTTAAGAAACTATTATCCACCTGTAAACAAAATTCTGTCATATGTTCTATACCAAATACATCTTTTCAACTTACATTATATTTTACTTTTTTAATACTTTTGTCTGCCTCTCTTGGTGACCATTAGGCTACTATCTATCTATTTATTCTATTAGCTCATTCATTCCTCTAGGAAGTGAGGGTCTTATTGTAAAGGCTGACATGCCATCTTGAATATTATTATTATTATTATTATTATTATTATTATTATTATTATTATTCCCATTTGTTAACCAGGTGGGCCCACTGGACACACAATCCCTATTTAGGGTTGACCCAGGAACAATGTCTGGTTAAGTGAATGAGTCTGACTTAATGCCAAGTATGCAGGCGCAGTTTTCAATTCATTCATACAAGGACTAGATAACATCCATAGTCTCTCAGGATGTCCCGCAGCAGCACATAAATTATGTAGCCATAAGACTACTCCAAGTCCAGAAAAAAAACTGCTGCATTAACAAATTCCTATGATCCCTCACACAACTGCACACTGTTATAGATCTGGTTCACTGCTCCATCACTTGGAAGGAAACAACATTGTTCCTCCAGAATATGAGGCCAAGACCTGTTATTTTGTCCAGAAATAGTGAACACCTTCATACAACAATGAGGAGGCACATTTGTCATCCTTCTCCACTCTGTCCTGAACCTTCTGTATTTCAAGCCAGATTTCACCCAGACCTACAGCATAATAGCTGTAGGTCTCTGACAGCTACTGTGATTTCACTGATGAGTTCCAACAGAGATTTCATACACTTCAATGTGAAAGAATGTCTACTAGATTAATGAGTTTCTCACAATGCTCCTTCCGATTTTTGTTGATCTTCCCAGTAGAAATACAAACTTCCTTGTCTGAACAAGGTGCCGGCCTCCCCTCATGAGATGTCAAATGATTTACAGCAGCCTCTTCAACATCAGCTGTCAGATTTCCCAGTAGGCTATCCCAACTCCTTACACATCTAAAATAACCAATGTTAGTGACATGTTTTGTCTTTCTGATACCTATCAAGTTAATTAGAAAAGACCTGTCCAAACAATGCCTGAGAGATTACTTTTTTCAACTGGTTGGCTTCCCTCACTGCCGGTGCCAACAACAAGATCCTAGAATTATCAATGTAATGGGCATTGACTACCATTTAGTCACAATGATTTACTTCCACCACAGCAACTGAGATCATGAATGTGATCCATTCAGAATCAGTGACTCATTCAAAACAAAGTTCCCTGGCAATGAAAACTGGCCTTAAATATGTAGGGTATCATCTCACTGGTGGTGGACTGTGGGGTGACTACAACATAGACAAATTCAGATCTATACACAGAATGGATTCTGGAATTGGATTTCTCAATCATTTGCAGTCTCTACCTTGTTTGGGAAATGCTTCTCTTTTGGGGCTGTAGACAGCTTAGGGGATATTCACAAGTCCATGACTGAAGGCCATGCAGTTGTAGCTTGTCAGGTGATAAGAGATTTGTTTTAATTTGGCTGTGAGTCACAAACAAGAAGAAATGATGGTTGTTTATCATCAGTGAGAATGTTAAAGAGGAGGGGACAAGGACAGAGACTTGGGGTACGTCAGTGGGAACTGTGAGGTATGTAGAAAGGGAGGAGTGCAATTTTACTGACTGATACCTGTTGGATAAGTAGCTTTTCAACCATAGAGGGGTGGGGTGAGATAGACTTAGTGAAGACATTTGAAGTAGAAGTTTGTTGTGACAAACTATGTTGAAGGCTTTAGACAAATCATGAAATAAGGAGACCAGTGACCATTATCTCTAGCTTTATTGACAGTATCTACAAAGGTTAGAAGTCCAGTGTTAGTACTATGTTAGTGATGGAAGCTGTTTTGTGTGGGGGATAGGAGTTCTTCCTACTGGAGATAGTTTAGCAATTGTTTTTAATACATTTTTCAAGTATTTTGGAGATGGGGGATAAGATTGCTATAGGTCTAAAGTTATTGATGTCACTGAATTTCCTCCTTTGTGTACAGGGAAATGGGACTCCTGAACTGACCTTTTTATAATGATTGAGACTGGATAAACAGTGCTATTGGCTGTTATTTTAAGGTACTCACCTGAAAGGTCATCAGCTGAAGTAGAGCATGGTTTGAGATTGTTTAAGAGTAGATCTATATAGAATGTGGGCACAGTTTTGAAGCAGAAAGTGGATGTGGTGACCTGTGACTGTTGGACAGGGTTGGGATTAGATGTTGCGGAATCCTTGTTTAGGGTACTATACTATCTATGAAATAAGAGTTTAATTTTATTGCAGTTTTGAGTGATAATTTATTAGAAGAGGGGTTATGGTTAAAATGTTGGCCGGGATGTAAAATTTCTTTAATGGCTGACCAGAATTTTTAGTGTTGTGTTTACTGTTGTTCTAAAAGTTGTTATAGTGTATTTTTTGTCTTCATTTATTTGATTTTTAGTATGGTCGTGGAGCATTCTGAAGTTTTTGAGATATTGTTGTGTTTTAAATGTTTGCATTCTTTCCATGATTTTCTCTATCTTGCATTAGCATTCTATAGTTTCACTACTTAATTTCCTTAAATTGTACCTCATTTCTAAGCCTCTATGCAACTGGAATTCACCCTCCTGAAGGCAAACCCAACACAGTAGCCTACCTCTCTAAGCCTCTGTAGCACACCTATAAATTGCTCTACAGTTGCCTTGTGTATAAATTGTAATATTGTAAATATGCTCTACTATGACAATACCTGAGACATATATTGCACCTATGCTTTTCCATAAAACTGTTACACTTATATACTGTACTCCAACTTTGTATCCTTTATAACTATTAGCCATCCTATAGCATGTTACTCAACTGTCTCTTCCATTAATACTATGTATATTTTGTGTAGTTTCTTAATGTGTGGAGCTTTTCTCCCCAGATCTCCATGCAAAACGGACACTGGTGGCCCAGCCAGACTATCCTGCTAAACAAATGTTAAATAAATAAATAAATAAATAAATATGTTTTCCTGCTCATCCTCCCTTCTTTTTCAGACAATATCACTAATCTCCACATATGTTCATCACTCCACGTATGTTCATCACAAAAGATAAAGCAGGCATGGAACAACACTGTCTGATTTGCCCTTCGCAAACCATCTAAAATGCATTGCTGTGCTACTCATGTGTCAGTTAACTATCTTGAATTTCACCCTCCTTCAATAATTAATTTTAAACTGGCTTAAAATTCATTTATTCTCATAAATGTTTCTCACTCTGTAGAGTATAGAGTGGTATTCTCCTCAAAAGATTAAGTCAACTAACCATACCTCTTAACCTGGAAACATCAAAAATCTGGACAAGACCCATAAAAAATAGGTACAAATCTGTACACTGATTAACATAAATTAGCATGCATAATTATGTAACCCCACCCACTCCAATGGAATTATGGGATACCAACTTTCAAACACAAAATGAAGAACAGACAACCGAAATACGGCCCTAGAGTCTCCTGCAGCCATTCCAATGCCCCATTACCTTGTTATTTCACCCCATTTACCATAAACACTAATGTGCATACTGCTTTACTTCTATATTGATTATTTGGATTTTATTTTTACATTTTATAGTACAATGCACAAACACTAATAGGTATTTGCTAAACAAAGCAATACTGTCTCACAATGAAAATAAACATAGCCTTAAAACTTCTTGACCATTGAAACTCACATTCATTGAAACAGCATTAAAACCCACAACACATCCAAAGAAAATGCATCTGGCTAGTGGTGGATAAAGATTACCTTTGGGCTGTTTTCGCATCATAGGCCCCTTGCACACAAAGCAAGAAACATACATAGGTTCTTTGATACACCTTTCTGACTTTATTAAATTATATTCCTTGTATAATACAGTACACTTGTTAGACTTAGAACGCATTTTAAATTAGTTTGAACATTTTTCCAGTAGGCAATGAAGCAAAATGAACCAATGACAAAACTGCCCAATTCAGAACATTTCCATCATAAAAGTCTACTTCCACACACGCATTGTTTTTATAATGCAGCACAGAATATAATCATTCTGATTTTCTGTTTCTGAATTTGGGTTAATATTTTTGCTCTTTCCACTGAGACACAAATGCCCTTGTGCGTGACATTTTCTCACTTCTGAAAGAACAATGAACGTTCAGGTATAAAGCCAAAATGTAAATTTAATAAAACAATAATTCTATCAATAACACTAAAGAAAGCACTCTAGCACTTGGTACTCCTTGAAGGCTTATGTTGAGCTGAGGCGCTAGAGTGCTTTCTTTGGTGTTATTGATAGAATTATTGTTTTAATAAATTTACATTTTGGCTTATACCTGAACGTTCGTTGTTCTTTCATATCTACTTGAAGTATTGTTTTAAATGTTCTCACTTCTGTTCTATCTGTAGCTACACCCTTGGTTTGTTACACACACCCATTTAAAAAGTATAACACAGTACAGTGTCAGCAATGCATCTGTAGGAGTAGAACTCACAGTCTGCTGCATCAAAAGCAAGTATTTAACCTGCTATGCTATTAACAATGCAAGCAGAATCAGCTTAAGCAACGCTAAACTTCTCTTCCCCTGAAGATCTCAGCTCCTTGTAAAATCCACTCAAGACTCAACTGTATAATTCAACTTTGCAGCACAAGATCTGGAAAAAGCCACATTTTATTTATGGGCAGTGGCGGGACAAAAGCCCAAAAACCAGGGACACATTTTAAACATTGCTTGTATAATTTTGGAAAGTTGCTAAAATAAAATGTTGTGTTACCACCATGCATTTCACTGCCAAGTCTTGAACCCAGGACCCTGTGCAATACAGTCAGAGCAACAAATCACTATGCCAAATCAACAGTTTCCTGAAAGACAGGAACTTTAGGAAGACCAAAACATAAATGGCTATCATTTAGTGAATTCAGTTCTCACTTCTCACCATAGCTCTCAATCTCTTAGCACAAAAAAGCTGGCCAAAGCCAATAATGGGGGAATACAACTCCAGAAATAGGGACAAATTTCAAATACTGATCTTATAAACCTAGAAAATTGGTAGAATAAAAGGTTTTGTGTTACCATTTATTTTCTGAAGAAATGTCATTATTTAGTGAATTCAATCCTTCACTGATTTGCCACAAAAATCCAGAAAACCACAGATTTTATGAGGAACAAAACAAAAATATGAGGCATAAATCTAGGAAATTTTCACAAGTGGTGGTAGGTAGAGACTTTAGGCTCTTGCCATCTCTTAAAAAAATCAAAACTCAGCCAGCAGATGATGGCAAGCTGTACTCATTTATTGGGTTATAGTAAAGCACAAAGAACAGACCGGTTCTTCTAGCCACCAGGTATATTCACCTGGAACATTTTACACACACACACACACACACACACACACACACACACACACACACACACACACACACACACACACACACACACACACACACACACACACACACACACACACACACACACACACACACACACACACATACACACACACCAATTACGGCCACTTGTTTGACTACCTATTTTAATGTTCTTACAATATTTAAACCATACTTCCCAACCATACCAAATTAATCGGTTTTTGCCAAGTTTTGGGGTCCAAATGAAGGGGTGCCATGATTCCCGAGTGGCACCCCTTCATTTCTGATTTTTTTCTTTAGTTTTTTTATTTTTTTCAAATATTGAGCCGTCAGAGCAGTGCACAATGACATCAGCTCTGTCAGGGCTACCAGCCAGCTGGAATTGAGCTCAAGGAGCTCACGTCATGCACACATCATTTTCGGCTGGCCTGGCTGTGAATGGGAATGGATAATTAATGGATTATTGGCTACAGGGCTGCAAATGCGAGTGGGAATGGATAATGGACTTATTAAAGTGAGAAAGAAAATTTTAATTGCTTGGTTCAGAAGTTTTGTGGAAACAGCTTAAAGTCTTATACATGGATCACAATAGAAACTGCTGCTGTTGTAGCCTTTTGAGTACATGCTGTCTTTGTGTTTGTTTGATTTTATATCGAGTGTCATTTTAGTAAAACTACACCATTGTAATAGTCACAAAGAGCAGAATGTAACACTCTTAGGAATGATTTTTAAGATAACTGCCATAAATATAAATTCATGTAAGAATTTAAAGAGCAGTAATCACTCATCTAGTGCTATTCCCATGCTGACACTTATGTTTTTTCAGTGTTTAGGCCTTCAGAAAGCTCTAAATTTTACTTCAGCAGGATTTGCTTTGTCCTGACTGACAGTTTTTGGCTTTCCTGCTCACTCTTGAAATGAGATAACATGAGGACTAGGTAATTAAGTTACTGCTTTTTTCACCTTAAGCTATTCTGTTGACATGATCTTGTCTATGTCCTGCTGTGTTTTCAATGAATACATATCACATACATCAATGTCATACATGATGCTGTTATAATTTACAAGAATCTTGTCAACAACAGATATGCTTTTCCTACTGGCCTCATCATCACTTTAGTTATACAACCTGCACCTTTCTGTTCTTCCAGATTCATATCAAAAAGCATTCTTTGTTGTCACAGTATGCACTGATTGATGTGTGTGATTTTATTTACTTTTTTCCATGTTCTAGATTTAGAAACAATCACTTCTGTGCTAGATGGTATCATATTCTTTGGTTTCTCATATTCCATGTTAACACTTTCTGAGGAACATCCACAGAGGCTTGCCTGTTATCTAAAGATGTATAGTTAGACTTTCAGAAACAGGAAAAGGATAAAGATGACCATAATATACATGGTACTGAGGACAGATGTTTCATTTTGTGATGAAGTCATCCCTTAAGTTTTAATACCACGTAGCATTTTCATAAATATTTACCTTTTATGAAATGGAAGAGAAACTCCAAAGCACTAGTACTCTGAATGCTTTAGCCAGTTTCCTACCAGCCTCACTAAAGCAAATCATCTTTGGAGAGGATCACTGTAACAGTAAATCAGCAAAATTGATCCATGTAACAAAATACATCTGTATAAATTTAAAACGTGCTCTGTCTAACAAGTGTGCTGTATTATACGAGGAATATAACTTAATAAAGTCAGGAAGGTGTATCAAAGAAAAGAACACATGTATGTTTCTTGTTTTGTGTGCAAGCGGCCAATGATTGAAAACAGCCCAAAGGTAATCTTTATCCACCACTGGCCAGATGCATTTTCTTTGGATGTGGTGTGGGTTTCAGTGTTGTTTCAATGAATGTGAGTTTCAAGGGCAGAAAAGTTTTAATGCCAAGTCTATTTTCATTGTGAGACAGTATTGCTTTGTTTAGTAGATGTCTATTAGTGTTTGTGCATTGTTGTGCTACAAAATGTAAAAATAAAATCCAAATAATCACTGTATAAGTAAAGCAGTATGCACACATTAGTGTTTATGGTAAATGGGGCAAAATAGCCAGGTACTGGAATGGCTGCAGGGGGACTCCGGTGCCATGTTTTGGTTGTCTGTTCTTCAGTTTGCTTTTGAAAGTTGGTATCCCACAATTCCACCGGAGTGGGTGAGGTTACATAATTATGTATGCAAATGAGATGTTAATCAGCATACAGATTTGTACCTATTTTTCATGGGCCTTGTCCAGATTTTTGATGTTTCCAGGTTGAGAGGTATGATTTAAACCCAATCAATGACTTAACTTGTAACAAGACTCTCATCTTGACATAAGTAGTGTTATGCTATACGGAATAATTGTACAAGCAACATGAAAACATGTATCATTGTCAAAAGGTGTCACTTTGAATTAAACAGAATGGAATCATTTAAATGCTGGAAAAAAATGTTGCAGAAAGCCACAGATGATCATTCTCATTTTAATGGTCATATAGACTGATTGTATAGACAGGCAGACATATTGTTTACCTATTTTATAAAGCACAGGCACGCACACTCTAATGACTGCCATATAAACCTAAAAAAGTTAGCGGTTCAAGCAACACACACACACACACACACACACACACACACACACACACACACACACACACACACACACACACACACACACACACACCAAAATGGCAGCTTCCTACCTCTGCAGCTTGCAAAGCTCAGCTTCATCCATACACACACACCAAAATGGCAGCTTCCTACATCTGCAGCTCGCAAATCATTCACAGCTCCATCCATATACACACCAAAATGGCAGCTTCTTACCTCTGCAGCTCGCAAATCTCAGCTCCGTCCATACACATACCAAAACAGCAGCTTCCTACCTCTGCATCTTGCAAAGCTTAGCTCTGTCCATAAATACAACAAAATGGCAGCTTCCTCCATCCATAAATACCTTTAGCTTCTTCCATCCATAGCTACCTCTGCATCTCGCAAATCTCAGCTATGTAGGCAGCAGCAAAGATTTACGGCTTGTTCTGTTCCTGTTAACAGCTAAGGAACAGCTGGAAATGTATGCACATTGAGGCCTTGAGCTCAAATCTGACAGGCTGGCAGGCCGTTTCACAGAGCTGATGTCATTGCACATGTAATGACATCAGCTCAAAAAAATTTAAATAAAAAAAAATTGGAAATTTGGAAATTAAGGGGTGCCACTCGTGAATCGTGGCAACCCATTATTTGGACCCCAAAACTCAGCAAAAACTGAGTAATTTGGTACGGTTGGGAGGTATGCACCCTTGCTCATATTATTCCTTCTTTCTTTCAAGCAGTTGGTCTTAGGAGTTAATATTTTATGAATCCTTCATTTATTTGTAGAATAAGCTTCCAGATAACATTAGGCAAACTTTCAATGACATGTTCTGTGCATGTTACATCAGCTAACTGGATTTGTAATTAGTATTACCTAATCCTCAACCGACAGCTTACTGTTTTCATTCATTACACATGTGCACACACTTAACTTCACTTACATATTCTAACAGACTATATCTTTGTTACCTCTCCTCTTCTTCACCATGCCCATATGTATTTACGTGTGTGTGTGTGTGTGTGTGTGTGTGTGTGTGTGTGTGTGTGTGTGTGTGTGTGTGCACGCGCATTATAGTCTGCCTCCAGTATTACAAATCCTTCTCTTTCCTATCTGCATCTCTTCCTTTGCCTGTTCTGCTTACTCTCTTACAATCTTTCTTATCCTGTTTCATGTTTCTCTTTTCCTAAATCTGTCATCTCCTTCACCTTTGTACCTTTCTCACACATCTGAATTTGCTATTACTTCTGTCATTAATCCTTCCTCATTCACATCCTTTCACTTCATCCACCCTTCATTTATAGTTCCTTTCTTCTCTTCTTTTCTTCCATATCACTTCCCCCATGCCCTTCTTTTAACACCATGTATTGCTCAGCTGTGTGGGGATGTTTATGTGCGTCTCTCTTTTTCTACATATACTCTATATACAGTTTTATCAAACACGTTTACTTTTATGCATCCATTCCAGCCTAGTAACTAAGTATCTGTATTACTCATTGTCTACCTGATTCTCTTATCTTTTGTACAGACTTTACTTTTATAGTATATTAATACTGTTGAATTTACATGCAATGTGGGAATTATTATTTTATTATTTATTTATTTAACGTTTGTTTACTGGGAACGTTCAATTGGGACAGAGCCCATTTTCAGTGGAGACCTGGGGAGAAATGCATGAGACACTGACGTCCCGCTCACCAGGCTGAACAAGGAGAAGGTCACGGTGAGCTGCCTGTCGGGCGCTAGGATCCGCCACATAACACAAGCACTCAGGTCACTCCAAGGCAAGTACAAATATGACTCAGTCATTGTCCATGCTGGTGTGAATGTCCTGAGACGTACCTCCCTGGACTACATGAAAAGAGACATAGAGGAGCTCTCTGAGCATGTAGCCCAGGCCGGTATGACCCTGACCTTGAGTAGCATCTTACCATTACCAAGAATGATGCCACAATATGAAGACAAGATGATCAATTTCAACAACTGGCTTAAGTGTTTGTGTCATTCAAAGGGGATCCAATGCCTGTCAGCCTGGGATGACATGCTCGACAAGCCACAATGCTTCGCTAGGGACGGCTTGCACCTGTCACTCCTGGGCTTTCGGATATTGGCAAAGGCTCTTGCTACCCCATAGTGCCTTTTTAGGCAAGGCTCAAAAGACAAACCCACCTCCATAGGTATCACAAGGGATAAGAAACTAAGAGTAATGCTACTCAACGCCAGAAGTCTAAACCTCAAGATGCACTTTTCGAAACTCTCCTTAGCATGGAGAACATCGATATCTGTGCAGTAACAGAAACCTGGCTCAAGGCTCCCGAGAGCACCCCAGCACTACCAGGTTATACCTCATACCATGCTTTTCGGCCCCAAAACTTGGACTGAACCACAAAAGGAGGGGGAGTATCAATATTCATCAAAGATACCCACACCTCCAGGTTGGTGGCACAGCACGAAGCATCAGAGACTATCCATGTGCAACTAACTGTGGGTAAAACTGCCTTCCAGTTTATAGCCTGCTACAGACCACCCTCCCAAACACAGAAACCCCACTCGGCCTTCCTGAGAATACTGGAAAATATGAAAGTCTCTCCAAACACCATTATATTGGGCGACTTCAACTACCCAAACATAGACTGGGAGCATTACTCTAGCTCCAACACCCTAGCCCAAAGGTTCCTAGAATTTATAAACTCAAATTCTATGGAACAACTTGTTACCACTCCCACAAGAGGGGAAAACATACTGGACCTGATCATCACCAACATGGGGACACTATGCTCCAGACCAGAAGTGTATCCCTCACTGGTAAGATCAGACCATAAATTAATCTCACTGGATATTCACATCCCGACCCCACCCCCTGCCCAGAAGACCACAGTGAAAAACTTCTCTAAAGCAAACTTCATATGCCTCAAAACCGAGGCGAAATCCTTCAAAGCCCCCGGGCCTGTGGAAAATATGGCCCAGACCGCAGAATCCTTTATAAACGCATTCTATGAACACCTTCAGGAATGCATGGATCATGCAATCCCAAATAAAACCAAGACCCAATCCTCCAAAGGCAGACGTCCTGTCTGGTGGACCCCAGCCATAAACAAACTATATAATAGAAGGAGGAAGCTACTACATGATAGAGCAAAATCCCAAAAAGGGAAGGCATCTCTGATCAGTATTAGCAAAAAACTACGGGCACTCATAAAATCGTCTAAGGCCAGCTTGAGAGAAAAATTGCAAAGGACACTAAGGATAATCACAAGGCTTTCTTTAGTTATGTTAGGAACCTGGGTGGGAATTCCCAGATATGCTCTGAATTAGTCCAAAATGACAAAAATACACTGAGCCCACAGACATTGCCAACATCCTAGCTGACAGGTTCAGTGCAAACTTCTCCCCCCCCCCACCAAAAGGGCAAATATCTATCCCAACAGAGTGCTGGCCCCCTGACATCTCAGATGCTCAGGTAAGAGCTGCCCTCTCCAAAGCAAAAAACACAGCATCAATGGGACCAGATGGTGTCCCAGGCTGCATCCTACATGAACTCCAAGAAGAGCTAAACCCAAACATAAAACTACTGTTCAATCTTAGCCTTACTACAGGATATGTACCCAAAGAGTGGCGTACAGCAGCAGTGGTCCCTCTCCACAAAGGTGGTGCCTCAACGGATCCTGGAAACTATCGCCCCATAAGCCTGACTAGCTTGGTCTGCAAAGCTATGGAAAGGATCATCATGGACCTCATAAATAAAGATATTGGGGACCTACAGACACTGGATCCTACCCAGTTTGGCTTTGTTAAGGGCAGATCCTGCCTCTTAAACCTGGTCAATTTCTTTGAAACAGTCACCAAGGTCATTGACGAGGGAAAGCTGGTCCACACAGCCTACCTGGACCTCGCAAAAGCCTTCGATACAATACCCCACTCGGGCATTATAGATAAGCTCACCAGCTTAAATATAAACCCCTATGTCACTAGATGGGTTGCAAACTGGCTCAAGGACAGAACCCACATGGTTAGAATTGCTGGAGCCATGTCAGACTCCAAACCAGTTACAAGTGGCGTCCCACAAGGCTCAGTCCTGGGACCTCTCTTGTTCGGTATATATTTCTCGGTGGTACAGGCCAACACGGAAGGACTGTGGCTGACCAAGTTCGCAGATGACTGCAAACTGGGCGCCATAATCAACTCTCCAGCCGACACAAGCATCCTCCAAAAGGGCCTCATAGAAACAGACAACTGGTGCCAGAGCCATGGCCTCAAGCTAAACGCCAAAAAGTGTATAGTCATCCCCTTTGGCAAAAACAAAGTGCCCACAAATTACCACACAGGTGGTAATCCATTAAGTACAGAAGAAGTCATTAGGGACATGGGGACCCAAGTTGATAGCAATCTCTCATTTGACAACCACGTGGCCAAAGTGGTTAGAAAAACATTTTATATAGCCCACCTAATCATGAAGGGATTCACATCTAGGTCAGGGGAGGTCATCGTGCCTCTTTACTCATCCCTCATCAGGCCCAAAATTGAGTATAATGCCCCTTTTGGGATGTACCTTACCAGACACCTGTAGCAACTGGAAAGACACCAAAAGTACCTCACCAAGAGTATCAAAGGGCTCAAACAGATGCCATATGCTGCCCGGTTAAAGAAACTCCAGCTCTACTCAGTGGCATACAGCCTGCTCAGAGGCGATCTGTGCCTGATGTATAAAGCCATGTCCAACCCGGAATTAATGGACATGCTGCACCTCAGAAAATCCAAATCCCATCGAGCTACGCGCTCGAGAGACTTGACCCTCAGCACTGAAATAAATAGGACATGCTGGTGGGACAGATTCATAACCCAGAGGCTCACTTCACTCTGGAATAAAATCCCAGTCCAGGTTAGGCAGAGTCCCACATTGACTCTCTTCAAGAGGAATCTTGATGAGTGGATGGGAGATTGTAGGTTTACCCCGGCTATCACTTCTGTGTCACTGTTAGACAGAGGCACAGTATACTAACCTCAAAAAAAGGCATAGCAAAATTAATTTAAAATGGGTGGCGAAAGCCAAACACACTCTGGCTAGGCTTATAAATGCCCTAGGGCAGATAGCCTAGTATGAACCTATGAACCTATGTTTTTGGAATGTGGGAGGAAACAGGAGTACCTGGAGGAAACCCACGTGAACACAGGGAGGACATGCAGACTCTGCCCAGATGGCACCACAGCTGAGAATCGAACCAGACAGCCTCTTCCTGTAAGGCGACAAACCTAATCACTGCACCACTGTGCCACCCAAATTAAAACTAATATTTTTTTGTTATTTTTATTCTCTTGCCTCTGTACCCTTTGTTCTTTATAGGTTGTTTTGTTTCATAATTTAGATTTTCTCACATACAGGTTTCTGTGTGTGCTTTAATTGTCTTTGATGTAAAAAAAAATCTCTTAAAATACAGCCCAGACATTCATATAGCCTTGCAGTTATATGGGTTTGAATCTGTGTTTGGAAGGCCATTAAATAAGAGGCTTGCAGTTTCTTGTAGTTCAGTTACCTGTTGTTGTGCAATCTTATTATTATTGTTAAATAAGAATTATTGTTATTGTTTAAATAGGATTGTTACCATTTCTGCAAAAGTTTTATTATCTTCTGCTACACTGGTATAGATTTCTGAACTTTTCTTACTATATGTGTCTTATTTTATTAGTTGTATTTTCATGTTGGAAATTTTCTACTTGTGCTTCACTGTAAATATGCACACATGCACACACGCGCACACACACACACACACACACACACACACACACACACACACACACACACACACACACACACACACACACACACACACACACACACACAATGGAACAACACTAAAGCAATGCAAGACAGCAGAGTGTTACAAATGCCAAAAACCTAGGCATATATTCATAAAAAGCCTGAAGGAACTCTGCCTTTGAAACAAACTCACTAAAATCAAAACTATTAATGTCTAACAGACATATTTACCATGGATCAAAAACATAACTGTTATATGTACACTTAGAAAGGGACTGTCCTTTTTTCCTGATAAGCATTTTATTTGGTTGTTTATAAGTGCTTTGAGTACTGTCAGGGAAAACAGATCACTGATGCTATGATAATCTAAGTTTTGCTTGCTAAACATTGGATTTTCACTTATTCTGTTGTTATTCTTCTGTCAAGTAACAATGCTCTCCCTACTCAGGTCTCTTGGCTTCCTTTACTTAATAAATCAGAAGCTCTCCACTCTTGCTTATTGCCTTGCCAGCTAATCTAATGAATGGCAGAATAAGTATTGCAAATAGATTCTGATATCCGACACAGTGCCTTCAGTGCTGAATCAGCTGCTTAACATTGATTTAAAACAGACAGATCAATAATGGACAAGGTAGCATGTAAGAAAAATATGTTACAGGAATTAATAATCTTGAGTGATCAAAAACAGGGAAGACAACACTATTTAGGAGACCAATAACACGTGATTGGGTTATGGTCACTCATCATTAGAAAATATGTTAAACATGGCCACCATTGCAACTCAAAAACTTTAAAATTAAGTTCATATGACCTGAATGATGTGAGCTGAATTACACTGGAAATACTAATAATGTAATTTATAACCACACTTTTAGACTATGTATGTCATTATTAGCTAGTTAATACCAGTACATTTAAATAATGCCATACTGCCTCATAATATTTTAGTAGCATTACTTAATTGTACTGGTATTAATTAGCTAATTAACACTGATACTGTAGACTTTATGATTGTGGACCTTAGAATGCAGTGGTGTTGCTAATTGCTCTAGGTGCTTCTTTGCTCACAACTGAAATGCTTACTAAAGATGCATTAATTGCAGGTTAGCTACAGGACATAAGGGACAAAGTCCTGAATGGAACCCGAATGTCTAGGGTTACTAGGGTTAAATTACCAGCCCAGGCCTCAGGAGTTACCAGCAAGTGAAGAGAGGGGAATGATAAGGATGATTGTTCTCACCTCTTTTGGAGAAGATGTCATGACAGGCACCAGAAATGTGCCTCAGGTAGCAATTTTTGGCAGTGGCTAAGAAATGCTAATGTATCTGCCTTCAAGTGAGGAGGGGAAGGCATGCTTTGAAGCTTATATCACTGACAAAAGAGAGGGCAGTCCTTATGTCAGTTCTAGTGAATGCTAACCTTTGGGTGTTTTCTGGCACACACAAGGGATCTTAATGTACAAACAATAACACAAGTCGGCCACAGTTGGATGGAGACATCCTGTCCCCAAGTTCTTACGCCATTTGTGGTCATGATTAACATCTCAGTAGTCCTAAGGCTTTCTACCTTGGACAGAGAGAGAACGCAGTTGGCAAAAGGTCATGTAGAGTTTCATTGCCCACTAAATGTCAGTTCAAGATGATAATGGAATATAGGGCAGTACTCGTGGGACCCTGAACTCTGCAGTTACTGTCAACAAAAAGCTAAATTAACAAACAAAATAACTAAACAGATGGGTAAATAAATGAATGGATCAAATACTCAGACTTGTTTCACTTTATATACTTCATTTACTCTTATTTCACACTTTGCAAAAAGAACCTCTCCAAATTATGCAATGGTCTAATTCCAAACCATAGGCACTAGACTATGGTACTAGTGACTGTAATACAAGAAGGAAGCACTGGCAACATTTAAGAAATGTAAACAAAATAACTGATGAGCCAGTGTACGTAGCAACATGTCTGTGAGAACTATGGCTGCATTATGCCACAGTTTCAGAAATGAATTTCATCTCTGTCAAGATCATGTAGAAATGTCTCATGAGCCCAAGCATGTTTCCAGCTATGAGTTGCTAGCAGGTTTGCAGTATGAGTACTCATAGCATTCATGAGCGCCCACCAGATACTCACATGAAAATGCTTCTGGTTTCAAGCAGACACATTATAAGACCCATACCGTTGTATACAAGGAAACGTGTGTTAAGATCTGTACCAAAGTATGGAACTGAAAGACACACATGATAAGATCCATAGTAAGGTATACAAGTTAAAGGATGGATGTGGTAAGATCTATACCAAGGTATGCCGGTATAAGAAGGTATGGACTAAAATTCATACCAAGATATACAAGCATAAGGAGACATGTGATAAAATCCATATGAAGGTACACAGATATAAGGAGGCATGTGGAGACATCCATACCAAGGTATACAAGTACAAGGTGGCACATTTTAAGATTATTATCAACAAATACAGGTATAAGGAGGCACTTGGTAAGATCCATACCAAGGTATACAAGCACAAGGTAGCATGTGTTAAGATAATTATCAAGGTATACAGTTATATGGAGCATACCTACCAACCGTGCCGAATTACTCGGCTTTTACCGAGTTCTGGGGTTCAAATAAAGGGGTGCCACAATTCCTGAGTGGCACCCCTTGATTTCAATTTTTTCTTTTGTTTTTTTTTTAATTTCCGAGCTGTTATAGCTGATGTCATCACATGAGTGATGACGTCAGCTCCGCCTGGGCTACCAGCCTGTCGGAATTGAGCTCAAGGAGCTCACACATTTCCGGCTGGCCTTGCTCATCAAATGTGAGTGGGAAGAGCAACAAATGGTTGCTGACTGTTACAGTAACAGCACTATGGATCATTATACTCTGCACCGGAATGAAGTTCAAATGCGAGCGGGAACGGCAATTGCTGTTACAGCACTATGGAAACTCTGCAGTTACAGCACTATGGAAACTAACTGTCAGAAGGATGTGGGAACTGCACTAACTGAAGACTCCAAGTAAGGAAACTAGTGCATAGATTGTTATGCTGCTTTGTTTGTAAATTTACTAGAAAGCATATTATGATACACTCTATTCATTCCTTAAACTTCCAATTTTAATCTTGTGATTTCTGGCAGAAGTTTAAATTGCAAGTGTTTCAGCTGATATTTACTGCTATTAGCTTGCCAAATGAGTGGGCTGTTGTGTAACGATTCTTAACTTTATATTCTTAGGAGCAAACCTAAAACATTGTGTTATTTTCCATTAAATTCTAACTAGTGGTTGGGTGGTAAAACCAAAGCGTGTTATGATAACTATTTATTAAACCATAGTTGGGCGAGTTTCCTTTCGTGGTTTTCATATGCATCACTTGACTTTCTTGACCATGATCGAGAATGGTGTGACAAAACATCTGTACAATGAGAGCGTGTGCTGTGCTAGTTCTACAGATATCTCGCACATGCATTAAATTGGTATTGGGTGTGTGTGTGTGTGTGTGTGTGAAAATGCCTCCCATTTAATACACCTGGTGGCTAGAGGTACTCAGGTTCAAACCCTGTACCTTGGGTACAGGGTAAAAAGAGCCTAAAATCCCTAGCCACCACCACTTGTGAGCTTTGCCCAGGTTTTTTTGTGCTAAGAGGTTGAGAGCTGTGGTGAGAAGTGAGAAATGAATTCACTAAATGATAGCCATTAAGTTGCAGTCTTCCTATTTTTCAGAAAGCTGCTGATTTGGCATAGTAGTATGTTGCTCTGACTGTAGTGCATAGGGTCCTGGGCTCAAGACTTGCCAGTGAAATGCATGATGGTAACATAACATTTTATTCTAGCAACTTTACAAAATTATACAAGCAATGTTTAAAATGTGTCCCTAGTAAGTACCTAGCCACCACCACTTGTGAGCTTTGTCCAGGTTTTTTGCGCTAAGAGTTGAGAGTTATGGTGAGAAGTGAGAACTAAATTTGTATTCCCCTATTATTGGCTTTGTTTGCCCAGGTTTTTGTGCTAAGAGGTTGAGAGCTATGGTGAGAAGTGAGAACTGAATCTGCATTCCCCCATTATTGGCTTTGCTGTTCCCAGTTTTTTTGGGCTAAGAGGTTGAGAGCTATGGCGGGAAGTGAGAACTGAATTTGTATTCCCCATTATTGACTTTGTCCAGGTTTTTTGTGCTAAGAGGTTGAGAGCTATGGTGAGAAATGAGAAATTAATTCACTAAATGATAGCCATTAAGTTTCAGTCTTCAGGTTGAGAGGTATGATAAGGAGACACATGGTAAGATCCATACCAAGGTATACAGGTATAAGGAGGCACGTGGTAAGATCCATACTAAGATATACAAGCACAATGAGGCACATGGTAAGATCCTTACCATGCAAGTATAAGGAGGCACATGGTAAGATTCATGGTATACATGGATTTGAGTGAACGGTAGATGGCCGATTGGAAAATGCTCAACAGCAGTTCTGTGAATGCACAAAAATGCAAACACAATGTAGATGAATTGCAAAATACCCCCCTTTTTGACCTATGGTAGCACTTGTTTATGTGGTAGAGTGGTCAGAATTGTCAAATTCGGTGTTTCATTTGACATTCTGACCGTTCAGCTGTGGGAGATTCGAAATTTCCGGTCAATCTTATACCGGATCAAAGAAAGGTCATTTGTTCAAATGCATGTATTCCAAGATTCATATCAAGGTATACAGGTATAAGGAGACACATTGTATGATTCATACCAAGGTATAGAGGTACAAAGAGACATGTGGTAAGATCCATACCAAGTTATACAATTACAAGAAGTCACATGGTAAGATTCATACTGAGGTACACACATAAAAGGAGGCACATGGTAAGGTCCATACCAAGGTATACAAGTACAAGGAGGTCTGTGGTAAGATCCATATGTAACATATACAGGTTAAATGATGCATGTGGTAAGATCCATACCAAGGTATACAGCTACAAGGTGGCACATGGTAAGATTCATACTAGCCACCACCACTTGTCAGCTTTGCCCAGGTTTTTTGTGCTAAGAGGTTGAGAGCTGTGGTGAGAAGCAAGAAATGAGTTCACTAAATGATAGCCATTAAGTTCCAGTCTTCCTATTTTTCAGGAAACTGCTGATTTGGGATAGTAGTATGTTGCTCTGACTGTAGTGCATAGGGTGCTGGGTTCAAGACTTGCCAGTGAAATGCATGATGGTAACATAACATTTTATTCTAGCAACTTTACAAAATTACACAAGAAATGTTTAAAATGTGTCCCTGGTAAGTCCCTAGCCGCCACCACTTGTGATCTTTGTCCAGTTTTTTTATGCTACGCATTGAGAGTTATGGTGAGAAGTGAGAACTAAATTTGTATTCCCCTATTATTGGCTTTGTTTGTCCAGGTTTTTGTGCTAAGAGGTTGAGAGCTATGGTAGGAAGTGAGAACTGAATTTGTATTCCCCCAGTATTGGCTTTGTCCAGGTTTTTTGTGCTAAGAGGTTGAGAGTTATGGTGAGAAATGAGAAATGAATTCACTAAATGATAGCCATTAAGTTTCAGTCTTCCTATTTTTCAGGAAGCTGCTGATTTGGCATAGTGGTATATTGCTCTGACTGTAGTGCATAGGGTCCTGGATTCAAGACTTGCCAGTGAAATGCATGGTGGTAACAAAACATTTTATTCTAGCAACTTTAGAAAATTATACAAGCAATGTTTAAAATGTGTCCCCGGTTTTTGAACTTTTGCCCCCCCCCCGAAAAAAAATGAAATTGAAAATAAGTGCGAGAAGCTGTGCAAGATGCCTATGGCTTACACTACTGTCATTCTATTTATAGTGTGGGTGTGGAAGTAGACTTTTATGATGGAAAAGTTCTGAATTGGGCAGTTTTGTCATTATTGGTTCATACATTTTGTTTCATTGCCTACAGTACAGCCTACTTGAAAAATGTTCAAATAATAAATTTAAAATGTGCTCTGTCTAACAAGTGTGTTGTATTATACAAGGAATATAATTTAATAAAGTCAAAAAGGTGTATCAAAGAAAGAATACATGAATGTTTCTTGTTTTGTGTGCAAAGGGCCAATGATTTGAAAACAGCCCAAGGTAATCTTTATTCACCACTGGACCGATGCATTTTCTTTGGATGTGGTGTGGGTTTCAATGCTGTTTCAATGAATGTGAGCTTCAAGGGCAGAGAAGTATTAATGCCAAGTCTATTTTCATTGTGAGACAGTATTGATTTGTTTAGCAGATGTCTATTAGCGTTTGTGCATTGTTGTGCTGTAAAATGTAAACATAAAATCCAAATAATCATTGTAGAAGTAAAGCAGTATGCACACATTAGTGTTTATGGTAAATGGGGTGAAATAGCCAGGGAATGGGACATTGAAATGGCTGCAGGGGGACTCTGGTGCCATATTTTGGTTGTCTGTTCTTCAGTTTGCGTTTGAAAGTTGGTATCCAACAATTCCATTGGAGTGGGTGGGGTTACGTAATTATGTATGCAAATTAGATGTTAATCAGTGTACAGATTTATACCTATTTTTCATGGGGCTTGTCCAGATTTTTGATGTTTTCAGGTTGAGAGGTATGATAAGGAGGCACGTGGTAAGATCCATACCAAGGTATACAGGTATAAGGAGGCACGTGGTAAGATCCATACTAAGATATACAAGCAGAATGAGGCACATGTTAAGATCCTTACCATGCAAGTATAAGGAAGCACATGGTAAGATTCATGGTATACATGGATTTGAGTGAACGGCAGATGGCCGATTGGAAAATGTTCGACAGTAGTTATGTGAATGCGCAGAAATGCGAACACAATTTAGCCAAAATGCAAAATATCCCCCCCTTTTTGACCTATGGTAGCACTTGTTTAGGTAGTAGAGCGGTTGGAATTGTCGAATTCGGTGTTTCGTTCGACATTCCGACCGTTCGGCTGTGGGAGATTCGACATTTCCGGTAGATGTTATACCAGATCAAAGAAAGGACGTTCGCTCAAATGCATGTATTCCAAGATTCACATCAAGATATACAGGTATAAGGAGACACATTGTATGATTCATACCAAGGCATACAGGTACAAAGAGGCATGTGGTAAGATCCATACCAAGTTATACAAGTACAAGGAGGCACATGGTAACATTCATACTGAGGTATACACGTAAAAGGAGGCATGTGGTAAGGTCCATACCAAGATATACAAGTACAAGGAGGTATGTGGTAAGATCCATACTGAGGTATACAAGTAAATGGAAGCACGTGGTACAATCCATACCAAGGTATACACGTACAAGGAAGTCTGTGGTAAGATCCATATGTAAGGTATACAGGTTAAATGATGCATGTGGTAAGATCCATACCAAGGTATACAGCTACAAGGTGGCACATGGTAAGATTCATAGTAAGGTATACAAGTAGAAGGGCACAGGTGGTAAGATCCATACCAAGATACACAAGGTGACTCTTGGCAAGACTCATACAAAGATACAGAAGGAGGCATATGGTAAGTTGGGCTTTGGCATAATGGTTAAGGTGCTTACCTCACGGACTCAGGCTAAAGGGTCTGATTCTCTTCTTTGGACACTGTCTGGTTATTAGCTAGGCATGTAATTGCCAGCAAACTGATTGCTTTGTATTTACCTATGAACTTATGAATAAAGGTATACAAGTAAAGGGAGGCATGTGATAAGATCCATACCGAGATATACAAGGAGACATGTGGTAAGACACATAACAAAGTATACAAGTAGAAGGACACACGTGGTAAGACTCATACCAAGATACAAAGAGACTCTTGGCAAGACTTATACAATGGTATATAAGGAGGCACACGAAGAGAGCCATAAAAGGAGAGACATGGTAAGAGTCATAAAGTATATAAAGTGAGGAGCAGGACTGAAAAGAGAATGTTTAAAGTCCAGATTCATGCTCAGTATTTGATATGATCCTCCAGGCATCAAAAATAGAAATGTATAGAGAATGGCTATGATTCTGGCAAATATTAGGCATAATCTTACGCACATCTGTCGTTGCATTCAGTAGGCATGTCATAACGTTGGATGTTCACTTACTAGTCTCTTTTAACAGGGTAACGTTTTGGAATTGTGTGGAAGAATAACATTAGATATGACACACACTATTCAGTTAATACACAAGGTCTTATAGAAAAAAATGATCTAGAAAGAAAGGCAGAAAGATTATTACTATCAAAACAGGTGCCAGTGAGGCACTTTGAGAAAACATATACCCTTCATCAAGTTTTTGGTGACAAAGCAGGACAATAGTGCACAGCAGTAACAATTAAATCACAAAGAAGTCCAAAAGGCAGGCTGAGCCGATAATGCCAAAATCAAGGAATCAAAGAACAGTCTAGTGACAAATGAGGATAATACATCTTATAGGTAAACAAGGGGTGAAGGGAAAAAAACAAAAACAGAAAATTGGCAGCTAGACAGGAATATGAAAATGCAAGTTTACTGAATAAGTATGTTGGCTAATTACTAAAAATGGACCAAGAGTTACATGGTCAAATCAATGCAAACATCCAGGCAGTGGATACCAGAATTTCCAAAGACTTCTGATAGATTTCCAAAAATTAAATGTAAGCAAATGAATGAGGCAATTTATGACTAACCTTAAATGTCTTAGGACAGCTAAGGGCAACACTTCAGTACAGTGATAGTCACAGTAATATGTTAGATGTTCAGCATTCCCTGGCACTGTAAAACTATTCAGGCACCCAAAACTTAGGTAGGAAGGGGGCAAGGGACAGTCAAGGCAGATTAATTTATATACAGGAAAATAAAAACTCAAAGCAACAGAGCAAAAGTGTAACCATGCAAAAGAACAGCTAATGTAGACTATGTTGCAAAGTGAAAAATGGAAGGTCAGGCCATACAGATTCCAGTCAAATCCATGAATATAGACCAAAAAATAACAACTAAAGAAGAAATAACCAAGGAGAAAAGTGTAAAAAATGAAAAGAAACACTGGTGAAATTGCCAAACCTTTTGTTAAATCAAAATTGAGCACATTTGTCTTACATGAAAATCCACAAATCTTTATAGTACTGATACATTCCCAAAGCCAAACTACAACAGCTATAAGAACAGAAATGGCAATTTCGGTTTCATGATGGATTCCTCCTCCAGGTCTGCTGATCCAGTGACATGGAAACTATTCCAACTCACCTTTAGTAACAACTGTATATAATCCCTAAAGGATACTGTGTCAGGAGAGTTTTTGTTCCACAGTCATTGGTACACTCAGAAGAAAAAAAAGCATGTGAAGCTGACACATCATGCATATTAGTATGACCCTATGACCCCTCCCCTTCCAATCTTGGCACTGACTGGAACATTACCAACTACCTGAACAGCTTGGCACCAGTTTGAAGTCACTAACTCCTCCCCAACCTGATAATGACTAGAGCCCTCCCAACTGCACCTATCAAGAATCAAAGCCTCTCACTTCCCAATCTCCCACCCTTAGGCTGCCAAGGAATGGAGCACTTGCATTCTTTCCCTACCTAGGACAGCAAAGATCATACCTCCCTGATGTGCCTCTTTACCCCTCCCTTGCTGCCTTTCTGCCTCCCATCATGGTGAGCCACCTCAATGTTTCAGTACTTGCTCCCAAAGTGCTACACTATCCCTCAAGTAGAATGCATCCAGCCAGACACTGCAGGGCCACAAGATACACCCAGCCAACATTCATGATATGAAAACTCCACCCAGACACTGAGGGAAGTATCAGAGAGGCTATCATGTCCATTTTTGTCCCCTGTAACTGTGTTCCATGCCACCTATGCAAATGGCATAATGATGACTGTACCCTGTCCACCCATATGGCATGTGTGGGTAAGGTAATATATGCTGCACAGTGTGGCCAGTTAATGCATTATAATGCATAGTCTGGGTGTGCTAATGCATGCACTAGTTCTATGCACCAGTTTTATTCTGTGGTGTTCTTATGTTCCATATCTGTAAACCGCATGCCTCCTTTTTGCCAGTGCAGCAGTGTTTTGCACCCACCTCTGTCTTACATGGGGTGTCACTGCTGCCAATTCTTCCAATGACTCTGCACCTGCCTTCTCCTCTGCTGCTGCAATGGGCTTGTGAGGTAGTAATGTTAATATGTGGAGTTGCATGCCATCTTAGCCATGGGCTGGGGATTTCAGATTGGGTTACCATTCACGGTTCCAAAGCTTCTCATGAATCACCTGCAACAGAGCAATGCAAAAATGGGATCGGCATATCCTTGCTGATGTAGCTGGGAATATATGCACCCACCAACCGGAAGATCCTATGGAAATTCACCCCACGTGAAACACTGGTGAAGATCACATGTATGCCAGATGGGGACTCCTGGGCACTCCCTGGATAGCATACAGACATGTTATGTATAATATCGAAAAACATGAAACTCATCTGTTTGACTTCTAATTCCCAAAAAAATAACTGAAAAAAAATCACTGTAGAAGCCAAAGGAGCTACATTTAAAACACAACTTTTCTTTCCACATAAAGGAGCCTTTAAGGTTACTTATTATATATACTGAATAAAATGCTCTTGGCAGCCGACAGAATGGAAGCCCTTTTGGTTGCTATACTGGATGCTACGTAGAGCAAGTGAGGCCTTGACGGCAATACTAGTACAACAGCTGGCACACAGAATCTCAGCAATACTAGTACAACAGCTGGCACACAGAATCTCAGCAATACTAGTACAACAGCTGGCACACAGAATCTCAGCAATACTAGTACAACAGCTGGCACACAGAATCTCAGCAATACTAGTACAACAGCTGGCACACAGAATCTCAGCAATACTAGTACAACAGCTGGCACACAGAATCTCAGCAATGCTAGTACAACAGCTGGCACACAGAATCTCAGCAATACTAGTACAACAGCTGGCACACAGAATCTCAGCAATACTAGTACAACAGCTGGCACACAGAATCTCAGCAATACTAGTACAACAGCTGGCACACAGAATCTCAGCAATACTAGTACAACAGCTGGCACACAGAATCTCAGCAATACTAGCACAACAGCTGGCACACAGAATCTCAGCAATACTAGTACAACAGCTGGCACACAGAATCTCAGCAATACTAGTACAACAGCTGGCACACAGAATCTCAGCAATACTAGTACAACAGCTGGCACACAGAATCTCAGCAATACTAGTACAACAGCTGGCACACAGAATCTCAGCAATACTAGTACAACAGCTGGCACACAGAATCTCAGCAATACTAGTACAACAGCTGGCACACAGAATCTCAGCAATACTAGTACAACAGCTGACACACTCAGGGAAATGGGTATGTCACAAAATGACCACAAAGTGGTGCTTCTCTCGTCTGCTCTCCATGGAAACCATATATGATCTCCCAAATCCCGCAAGATGTCATCAAGTAACTGGTGTAGAATGCAAAACTGACACCTGCAAATCTCCTATCATGTTTCCTTCGGACACTAAAAGGTCCCCATAGCAGGAATGGTTAATGCTGCACAAACCTTTGTGTCCACTTGGTAGGCACTTCATGCATCTCACTTGATTCTATGTGCGGGCGGCACTTTTGTACTAACTCCCCTCTGGTGTCTCTATCCACAGGGTAGTGGTCAACAATGTCATGGTTGTGCAGGTAATGGTATGTCAGTCAAAAATAGATCTGTCTGGAATGTGGAGGCTGATGGCAATGTAACATTTGTTACTCAGCCAAGGCTGCTGTTATTCTCAGCATAATAATGCAACTAAAATTCATATACACCAAGAAATCATAATGTGCCAAATAAATTTACATTTTGGGTTTTTGCACTGAATTTATACGTCTCTGCCTTGCTCCACCATGTTTGATTTCATCATTTATATTCTCACTGAGTCCATACCTCTTAACTGTTTCTGATTTCTCAGAATATTTCTGATTTTATCTCATAGTCTTGGCATAATTCTTCTAAAATGTATAGTTTACTAGCAAAATATTAAGGATCGTGGTTGCTAAATAATGATAGATACTTGAGTTTAAGACTCCATATCCTTCATAAACTGTATGCTAAAGCAAAACCTATTTATAGTTATTCTAACAGCTTTCTGTGTATAGATGAGCAATATTTAAATCTGCACCTGATTTGAGGCTTTGTCCCCCATCATTTTTTTGTATTTGTTCCTGATTCTTTATCTAAAAGGTTGAGAGGTATAGGTGACTGTAGTAGCATAGCTAGGGTGGTGCGAGAGGGGCAACTGCCCCAGGTGCAAAGTGTTGGGGGAAGTGATCAGCCAAGCCTTTCTTTAATGCAATAGTGTCTATTAGAAGCCAGTATTGCATTTGTGGTCAAACCTGAGCACTGTAGTGTTCAGAGTGTGGTCTAAACAGCAGCGCAGCAAGCAGTTTGCTATAGTTTAAAAATAAAAAAAAAATTATTTTAACTAAAACATGAATGCCATAGTGCTCCATGCAGGCATGGTATAAACTTTAGCAACTGTTTGCTACAGTTTCAAAAGGCAATTTTTTTAACTAAAGCATAAGCACTGTAGTGTTCTGTGCAGGCAGGGTATAAACTGTAACAACTGTTTGCTATATTTGTAGCAAACAGTTTGCTACAATTTAAAAGAAGAAATTAGGTTTTAGGAGGGTTAACAGCAGGGTACAGAAGCAGGGACCTGAATGGTTGGGGGCAGGAGGAAAGTGGAGCGTGTAATGCATCTGGCCACCAGGTTGGTACACCAGCAGAGGGAAGATCCATTTTTTATTGCTCTTCAATGGAAGAGTTGGGGGGTATAGCTCTAACTTTAATAAGCCAATCACTTGCAATGTATTGATCTGCTTATTACAATGAAGTGTTTTTTGTTTCACTTGAACAGCTGAGGGGTAGAGCACTGATTCATAGCACCATCCCAGGCCATTGGCTGAACCACCTATACGTCTGGGTGACTGAGTCACATTAGCAAGATGGTACTCTTTTACACACTATTATGCATTTCCTGTAGCACACTCACACTTCTTGTGTCTTTTAATTGCCCCGTCACTGTGTGTCACTCCTTGTCGTGCTTTTTTATGTAATACTATACAAAACTTGTTTCTGAAGATCCTCTGCGGTGTACAACAGGTTAAACAGCTTTAAGAAAAGACCTGAGCACTCACCAAGCAGTGGGAGGTTCCATACATCCCAGGTTAGTGTGCAGACAGTAATTTACATTATTATATAGATAGCCTATGCAATTCTAGTGGAGTACTGTCACTTAACATCTTCAGTATGGAAGTCAGTGAGTTTTTTGTTAGATATAAACAAAAAAGCAAAGAACACCAAATCACTGTATAAATGTGAGCACTTTCGTTAAGTTTATTAACTCATCTTCATCAGACTATCAAATCAATCAACAATAAAAACTTAAATACCCTTCCCAAATCACATGACCAGAATAATTAACCCATCATATCACCATTTAAAAATACATTAAATATTCAATAAAGTACAGCATAAAAATAATTAAAATATGCAAATATTAACAATACTAGTGACTTCATTCACCTATTGAGGCTTTTACATTTTAAAATGCAAGAAATAGACCATACATCATTCAGACCTGGTCTGACATATGCTCTTGTTAGAATTTGCCAATGCAATTCCAATTGTTCTAATAATAAAGACATAGGACCCCCCCCCCAATATCTACGTCTACAGTATCAATAGCTCGGAACAAAAATGAATGATTACAATAATCCTTGACATGCCTAGCCAAAGCATTTTCAACCTTTCCCTTTCTAATACTATATAGGTGCTCATAAACCTGCTCTCTTAACTTCCTATCTGTTTTGCCTATATAAAAACTTGGGCAAAGTTGGCACTGCGCTAGGTATACCACCCTACTTGTATTAAAATTAAACCTATGCTTACTAGTAAACTCATTGCCATGGATAGAAAAGTTAGCACTCGTCTGCATATATCTGCAGTAGTTGCAGGATTCACATCTATACATACCTACAATCGTAGGAAATACTGTATGTTTAAAATCCAAAACATCCTTAAAATTAGTTGCTCATTGAAAAACCACCCTAGGCAAAGTTCCAAGTTTGTCCAACCGGTCATTGGCCCTAATCAAATTCCAATTCTTATATAAAATATGCTTGATTACCTGCCCATCAACATTAAAAGTAGTAATAAAAGAAATGCTAAAATCGAAATTGCCTCCACGAACATGAATGCTATTACTCTCAAACTCTATTACATTAACTGGTCCACTTTTACTCAATATTGCCTTAAATTAACCTATACTCCTTTTAGTTATAACTTTATTAATGATTTCACGTAAAATAATACTGAGTAGCCCCTCTTCATAAATAATCCTTCAAGGAAATTGCACTCTAGCTCAAAATCACAATCTGTATGCACATACGGGCAGCCCTCATGAGCTGCCCTTTAACCACAGACTTCTTCTGGTGTCGTGGATGTGCACTACTAAAGTGCAAGAATGAGTTGGGGTAAGTCTCCTTCCTATGGATCTTGGCTATATATTGCCCAACAATTACATCCTTACTCAAATCTACATCTAAGAAGGCTATTCTTTCTTACTGAAAAGTATAGGTAAAAGAACGAAACTCGGTTGTACAGTTACAATAATCAATAAAATGTGGAAATAAATCCAAATCACCCTTAAAAATTATAAAAATATAATCTAAAAACCTTGTATAAAAATACATTTGTTGATGATACCCATTTCTTTCATTATGTATAAAATGTTCCTCCCAGTATGCCATGACCAAATTAGCCACACTGGCACCTGCCGGGGAAACATCGCTACTCCTTGATTCTGAATATAAAATTTGTGATCAAACGTAAAATAATTATTAAAAAGAAAACAAATCTGCACCAGTCTTACACTCAACCACAAAACATTTATTGTTAAAAACACAAAAATGTAAGCGCTTTCGCGATTATTCCTATCGCTTCCTCAGACAGATAAATTATTTAAATGATTTAAAGGTTGTGCAGAGCAGCATTTTTAGAAAACCCACTAAGAAGAATGCTTTACTTCACATAAAGCGTATGCACCCCAGACACATCCCCAGAAGTGTGTTAAAGGGGCAGATTTACATGGTGCTTAGATTACATAATGACTACGAAGCAGCTCAGTAAGCACTTGATAGTGTTCAACAAGATGTCTTAGATAGGGGTTATTCTAAGACAGAGATTACTGCTACTATAGATGAAGCATGGACACAGAGGAGCCACAGATGTAGACCATACTTTAGTAATATAGTACAAACAAATGAACATATTCCCACTAAAGATGATGATTTTAGAGTTGTCCTCCAATATTCTAGTGATATTAATGAGTATACCTCCATTATTAAGAGACATTGGAGGTTAATCTATGAAGCACCAGGACTCATAGATAAAGTTGGAGACATCCCTCTGTTCTCCTTTAGGAGCAATAAAGCTTTGAAGCAATATTTTTGTAACAAAATTAGTGTAAACAGACCCATTTCTTCAATGCGCATTGGCACTTTTCCTTGCAGACGATGTACTGCATGTCAGTATATCTATACAAAGACAGTTTATGTACATCCTATATGACATTTTATGATTAGATGTTCTAGTTATGTTGACTGTAGTATGACCAATGTAGTTTATTTTTCTTTCTGTTAAATGTCCCATGCATATTATGTGGGCAAAACGAACAGGATGCTAAAGGACAGGATCCTTGAGCATAGAAGAGATATTAATAATCAAAAAGAGAATAATGCCCTAGCTAATCCTGTGAGGCAGATGGACCATACACACACCTTTAGATTTTTAGCTATTCAGGCTATACATCCTAATATAAGAGGAGGTGACCTTGATAATTACATTGAAAGTACTGAACAAAAATGGATTCTTATGCCTAATGCTGAGAGGGCCCCAGGTTTAAATTGGGAGTACATCTCATAAACCTTTTTTAAAGTCACGCCATCTAAAGCATTTTTAATATGACAATAATATTATTATCTTATTTATTTTTTGCAATTTGCACATTTTGATGTTTTTTCAATGTTGCTTATACATCCATTTTAAATGGTTAGAGGGTTATATCTTGTTTTTAATATGGTTTAATATGTTTTTATCATATATGTATTCAATGAATATATTTTAGTTGCCTTAGATCTTTAAGTACTGCTAGTCCTGCAATTGTCTTAAGTACATCAGCTGATTGTTTAGAATGATATATGAATTGTTCCTTTTTATAATTTATCTGTCTGAGGAAGTGATATGAATTATCGTGAAAGCGCTTACATTTTTGTGTTTTTAACAATAAATGTTTTGTGGTTGAGTGTAAGACTGGTGCAGATTTGTTTTCTTTTTATTGGTTTATTTTTCTGCACCTTTCTGCACCCTTGAGCAGTTTTTTGATACACTGAGTAAAATAATTATTAGTTAGGATAACATCCAACAACTCTTGCACCAGGGAGATCTCATTAACAGGTGCCCCCCATCACTCAACAATAATATAATCCACTCAATGCCCTGTTCACAAGGTAGGACCGTATATAGGTCCCTAACATCGATTGTTGCAAAATTGTAACTACTTTCAAACTTCAACTTATTAATACTTTCCAAAAAGGACCAAGAGCCCCAACATACATAACATTCATTGATCACATACTTCTTTAAATTCCCATCAACATATTTAGCTATTGCATATGTAATGGAACCTCGGCCATTAATAGTTGGGTGCAATAGTGGATTCACTAAGTCCTTATTTGACCGTCAAGGTTTGGAACTTTTACAGCTGCTGATAACAAACTATCACGTGTCCATTGATTCATTAAAAACTGAGATTGGAACACTTGATTTGGAGATTAAGAATGATTTAGGCTTTGACAGATACCGGTTTGATTATGGACGTATCTTTGAGAGCATTGAAAAACAAATGGAGAAATTTAATGTAAAACATTTAAAATTAAAAAATTAAACCATGACAGTGATGACTATAATAATGGTTGGCTTATCCGAACCCCCCTGTTTCTCAACAGTGGTCTAATCCGATGACAAACCAACAAGTAAGCGGAAGGAATTTTGACATGAACCATGATGCACAAATGGAGGACATGGTGAACAATGCCAACCCATCAGGAGTATTGGTTTATAGTGGAGATATGGACCCAAGCGAAGGTATGTCTGATGGAATCTGTCGAAGTGAACGGATTTCACAGAGAAATAGTAATAATAATGTGTCTAACATGGGGGAACAAGCAAAACAACAGGGTAGGAACCAGCCAACGAATTTTCAACAGAACGGTGTGAACCAGTGGAAGAACAATGGTCGTTGATTGATTTGATTTCAAGAAAGGTACTGTATCCTTTGAAAGTTGTGTCAAGTACTATAACAGCTGATGATCACAAGGCAGATATTATTAATTTGAATGATAAATTGGAAAGTATTACTAGTCCTGTGTTCGCTTCACTTACTCATGTAGATTCTTTAGGATCTGATTATGTTTTGACTATTATAACAACTGATGAGTGTGAGGCAGTTATTGTCAATTTAAATGATGAAATGAACAGTGCTATTGGACCTGTGTTTGCTTCGTTTAGCCATGTTGGCTTTTTTACGATCTAAAAATGTTATTGATGCTACTTTGATTGAAGTTAGTTCGGGCAATAATCTTGCCAATTTTGTTCTTCCTCAAATGACTCATAAGGACAATGTTTTTCCATTTAAAAAACAGTATGAGACTGTGAATGGTTTAGTGGATGTATTAAATGATAATTCTTCTGGTGATGATGTCTCTAGTGTGGGAGATTCAATAATGGGGAGCAGTCATGATTCTGATGCAACGCAGCATGCTGAAGTAACAATTGTGACTAATAATGAAGGTGATTTTAAAATATTTAATTATTCTAGCCTGCAAGTGTCTGAAAATTTAGTAAACTTGTCGGCCAAAGGCCTAACATTTGTACCTGGTAGGAGATTGCATATTTTTAGAGTATTGGTGGATTTGAAATTATTCACCCAAAAAATGAATTTAAAATTGCCATCAGGGGATTTTGATTCAAATCAATTTAGGGTCAGTAGTACCTTTAACCCCCTCCCCCCTGCTCCACCCAGTCTTTGACATTTTCGAGAAAATGTGTGAGATAGATTTCAGGGACATGGTGAATACTGGAAGGACTGATCCCGCATTGAATAATATGTCTAGGGAAGAGTGGTCCCTAGTGAATGAGTTAAGGGATGCGGGTGTGAAAGTTATTAAGGCTGATAAGGGGGGATGTTTGGTTTTCTTTGATGGTGTGGATTATAATAATAGAATGTTGGCAATGTTGAATACGGAAACTTATACTCCTATATCCTTAAATTAATTAAATTGTGCTTATAGGAGAATAAGGATTTTTTTGAATGACTTATTTACAGAGAATCGAATAGATCTGGATTTGTTCAATTTATGTTTTATGTTTGATCACACATTTTATATCCAGAATCAAGGAGTAGCAATGGGTTCCCCAGTAAGTGCCAGTTTGGCTAATTTGGTCATGGCATACTGGGAGGAACATTTTATACATAATGAAAGAAATGGGTATCATCAACAAATTTATTTATATATGCGGTTTTTAAATGATATTTTTATCATTTTTAAGGGTGATTTGGATTTCTTTACACTTTTTATTGATTATTGTAGCAGTACAACCGAGTTTCTTTCTTTTACCTATACCTTCAGTATGAAAGAATAGCCTTCTTGGATGTAGATTTGAGTAAGGATGTAATTGTTGGGCAATATATAGCCAAGATCCATAGGCAGGAGACTTACCCCAACTCATTCTTGCACTTTAGTAGTGCACATCCACGACACCAGAAGAAGTCTGTGGTTAAAGGGCAGCTCACGAGGGCTGCCCATATGTGCATACAGATTGTGATTTTGATCTAGAGTGCAATTTCCTTGAAGGATTATTTATGAAGAGAGGCTACCCAGTATTATTTTCACGTGAAATCATTAATGAAGTTAGAACTAAAAGAAGTATAGGTTATTTTAAGGAATATTGAGCAAAAGTGGACCGGTTAATGTAACAGTGTCTGAGAGTAATAGCATTCATGTTCGTGGAGGCAATTTCGATTTTAGCATTTCTTTTATTACTCCTTTTAATGTTGATGGGCAGGTAATCAAGCATAATATATATATATAAGAATTGGAATTTGATTAGGGCCAATGACTGGTTGGACAAGCTTGGAACTTTGCCTAGGGTGGTTTTTCAACGAGCATCTAATTTTAAGGATGTTTTGGATTTTAAACGTACAGTATTCCCTAAGATTGTAGGTATGTATAGATGTGAATCCTGCAACTACTTCAGATATATGCAGATGGGTGCTAACTTTTCTATGCATGGCAATGATTTTACTAGTAAGCATAGGTTTAATTGTAATATGAGAAAGGTGGTATACCTAGCGCAGTGCCAACTTTATCCAAGTTTTTACATAGGCAAAACGAATAGGAAGTTAAGGGAGCCAGTGTATGAGCACCTATATAGTATTAGAAAGGGAAAGGTTGAAAATGCTTTGGCTAGGCATGTCAAGGATTATTGCAATCATTTATTTTTGTTCCGAGCTATTGATACTGTAGAAGTAGATATTAGAGGGGGGTCCTATGTCTTTATTATTAGAACAATTGGAATTGCGTTGGCAAATTCTAACAAGAGCATATGTTAGTCCAGGTCTGAATGACGTATGGTCTATTTCTTGCATTTTAAAACTTAAAAGCCTCAATAGATAAATTAAGTCCCTAGTATTGTTAATATATGCATATTTTAATTATTTTATGCTGTACTTTATTGAATATTTAATGTATTTTTAAATGGTGATCTTCTTCTATCGGCTGCTCCCGTTAGGGGTCACCACAGCGGATCATCTGTTTCTATTTCTTCCTGTCCTCTGTATCTTGCTCTGTCACACCAACCACCTGCATGTCCTCTCTCACCACATCCATAAACCTTATCTTAGGCCTTCCTCTTTTCCTGTTACCTGGCAGTTTCATCCTTAGTATCTTTTCCCAATATACTCTGCATCCCTCCTCAGCACATGTCCAAACCAACGTAATCTTGCCTCTCTGGCTTTGTCTCCAAACCTTCCAACCTGGGCTAATCCTCTATACTTGTATAGAACTAAAAGGAGTATAGGTTATTTTAAGGAATATTGAGTAAAAGTGGACCTGTTAATGTAATAGAGTCTGAGAGTAATATCATTCATGTTCATGGAGGCAATTTCGATTTTAGCATTTCTTTTATTACTCCTTTTAATATTGATGGGCAGGTAATGACCCTAATATACTTGTTCCTAATCCTGTCCACCCTTGTCACACCCAGTGCAAATCTTAACATCTTTAACTCTACCACATCCAGCTCTGACTCCTGCCTTTTTGTCAGTGCTACTGTCTCCAACCCATATAACATAACTGGTCTCACTACCCTCTTGTAGACCTTCCCTTTCACTGACTGGTACCAGTCACAAATCACTCCTCACACTCTTCTCTACCCACTCCACCCTGCCTGTACTCTCTTCTTCACCTCTCTTCCACACTCACCATTACTCAGAACAGTTGATTCCAAGTATTTAAATTCATCCACCTTCGCCACCTCTACTCCCTGCATCCTCACCATTCCTCTATCCTTCCTCTCATTCACACACACATATTCTGTCTTAGTCCTGCTGACCTTCATTCCTCTTCTCTCTAGAGCATATCTCCACCTCTCCAGGGTCTCCTCCACCTGTTCCCTACTCTCACTACAGGTCACAATGTCATCTGCAAACATCATAGTCCACGGGGACTCCTGTCTGACCTCGTCTGTCAACCTGTCCAACACCATTGCAAATAAGAAAGGGCTCAGAGCTGATCCTTGATATAATCCCACCTCCACCTTAAATGCATCCGTCACTCCCACCGCAGACCTCACCGCTGTCACACTACCCTCATACATATCCTGTACCACTCTTACATACTTCTCTGACACTCCTGAGTTCCTCATACAATATCACAACTCCTCTCTAGGCACCCTGTCATATGCTTTCTCTAAGTCCACAAAGACATAATGCAACTCCTTCTGACCTTCTCTGTACTTCTCCATCAACACTCTCAGAGCAAACATCACATCTGTAGTGCTCCTTCCTGGTATGAAACCATACTGCTGATCACTAATCATCACCTCCCGTCTTAACCTAGCTTCCATGACTCTTTCCCATAACTTCATGCTGTGACTGATCAGTTTAATGCCTCTGTAGTTACTACAGCTTTGCACGTCACCCTTATTCTTAAAAATTGGTACCAAAACACGGCATCCTCTCACTTTCCAAGATTTCATTAAACAATCTAGTTAAAAACTCCACTGTTATTTCACCTAAACACATCCATGCTTCCACAGGTATGTCATCTGGACCAACAGCCTTTCCATTCTTCATCCTCTTCATAGCTATCCTTACTTCCTCCTTGCTAATAGACTGCATTTCATGATTCACTATTTGCACTTCATTCAACCTTCTCTCCCTCTCATTCTCTTCATTCATCAGCCCCTCAAAGTACTCTTTCCATCTGCTCAACACACTCTCCTCGCTTATGAGCATGTTTCCCTCATTATCCTTTACCACCCTTACCTGCTGTACATCTTTACTAGCTCGGTCCCTCTGTCTAGCCAATTGGTACAGGTCCTTTTCTCCCTCCTTAGTATCCAACCTTTCATACAACTCTTCATACGCCTTATCCTTAGCCTTCGCCACCTCTCTCTTTGCCATGCATCTCATCTCCTTATACTCCTGTCTACTTTCTTCATCTCTCTGACAATCCTGCTTCTTCTTCACCAACCTCTTTCTCTGTATACTTTCCTGTACTTCCTCATTCCACCACCATGTCTCCTTGTCATCCTTCCTCTGTCCAGATGTCACACCAAGCACCTTTCTAGCCATCTCCCTTACTAGCTCTGCTGTAGTTACCCAGCTATTCGGTAACTCTTCATTGCCACCCAGTGCCTGTCTTAACTCTTCCCAGAACTCCACTTCACAATTACCCTTTTTCAATTTCCACCATTTGATCCTTGGTGCTGCCCTCACACTCCTCTTCCTCTTCTTGATCACCAATGTCATCCTACAAACCACCATCCTATGCTGCCTAACTACACTTTCCCCTGCCACCACTTTACAGTCTCCAATCTCCTTCTGACTAGCCCTTCTACATAAGATATAATTCACCTGTATGCATCTTCCTCCTGTCTTGTATGTCACCCTATGCTCCTCCCTCTTGTTAAAATATGTATTCACCACAGCCATGTCCATCCTTTTTGCAAAATCCACTACCATCTGACCTTCTGCATTCCTTTGCTTAACATCATACCTACCCATCACTTCCTCATCCCCTCTGTTCCCTTTACCAATATGCCCACTGAAATCTGCTCCAATCACCACTCTCTCACCCTTGGGTACAGTCATCATCACTTCATCCAACTCACTCCAAAATTTTTCTTTCTCGTCCATCACACACCCAACTTGCGGAGCATACGCACTAACATCATTCATCATTACACCATAAATTTCCAGCTTCATAAACATCACACTATCTGACACTCTTTTCACCTCCAAAACACTCTTAGCATACTGTTCCTTCAGGATAATCCCTACACCATTTCTCCTCCCATCCACACCATGATAAAACAATTTGAATCCACCTCCAATACACCTAGCCTTGCTCCCCTTCCATCTGGTCTCTTGCACACACAATATACCAACCTTCCTTCTGTCCATCATATCAGCTAGCTCTCTCCCTATACCAGTCATACTGCCAACATTCAAAGATCCAACCCTCACTACCACAGTCCTAGCCTTTACCAGCCTTCGGGCATGCCTTTCTCCCCTTATCCTCCTTCGGCCAACAGTAGCCCAATTTCTACCAGCACCCTGTTGACCAACAGTACTGGTGGTGGTCATTGTTAACGCAGGCCTCGACCGATCCAGTATGTATATCTATACTGTTGTCCATATGTATGATTTGGCAAAGTCTTTACGCCGGATGCCCTTTCTGACTCAACCCTCCTCATTTATCCGGGCTTGGGGCCGGCACAAAGAAATGCGATGATGACATGATGGGTTATTTATTTTGGTCATGTGATTTGGGAAGGGTATTTAAGTGTTTATTGTTGACTAATTTGATTGTCTGATGAAGCTGAGTTAATAAACTTAACGAAAGCACTCACATTTATGCAGTGACTCTGTGTTCTTTGCTTTTTTGTTTGTTTTTAACAGTTTGTTTTTTGGTTTTCTGATTTAGTTTTTTATTAGATGACAGACAGGAAGACTAGCACCATATTTCCAGGGGAAGGTAGTTCCAAAGTCTGAGGGAAGCTACTACAAAAACAATGAAGCTCATATCTTGTGAGATATTTGAGCTGACTAGTAAGAGATGATGAGAGGGGTGGCCATGGTGGTGCAGTGGTTAGCGTTATCACCTCACAACAAGAGGTTCTCTGGTTCAATCCTTGGCTGGGGTGCCTTCTGTGTGGAGTCTGCATGTCCTCCCTGTGGTCGCATGGGTTTCCTGCAGGTGCGCCGGTTTCCTCCCACATCCCAAAGACATGCTGTAGGTGGATTGGACACTCTAAATTGGCCCTAGGTGTGAGTGCATGTGTGTGTGTGCCTTCTGTGGAAGGTTTGGTGCTGGGCTAGTAACTCAACACTGTAAAACTCCACTGCCAATCATGAGCAGACAGGTGATCTGCTGTGGCAACCCCTAACTGGGAAAAGCCAAAAGAAGAAGTATGAGAGGGATAATTACTGAATGAACATAAAGATCTAGAAGATTTTTTTTAATCTGTTTTCTCCTCAAAGTGAAGGGCAGTTGCTCATAAAAAGGTAGCTTCTGGTTCTACATGTTTAGCAGTTTGAGTCTACGAACATTAGGAACCCATTTTGCTAGTGACAGTGAGAAGTAATTATATTCTCCTTTTTTCATAGGGAGTTACCTATAAACTCACAAATATTATTTTGTATGCACTGTATCAGTTTTCTGTTTGCTGCAGTGACAGATAGGTTCAATGGAATTGTATATTCATAAGTAATTAGCAGAACCCCCTTCAAAATGCAGATTTTTAATCAGACATTATGTATTTAGGAACTGTATCGCTTATTTATATTAGTGATTGACTTTGAAGGTCAGTTTTTGAAATGACCTGCAACTATCAGGGATAGATTAAGAAAGATGTTTAGGTTATCTAAATACATGTGATGTCTCAAAGCTTGTTCTTTTAGGAGCAGTGTAGTATCAGTCATGTGGGACCCGCGCCAATCACTTATGAGTTCCAAACCTCAGGGCTTCACTTTTGTGCTAGTTATCTGGTAGGCCATTATTTGAGGCAGCATCAGTCAGGCAGGACCTGTGCAGATCACTTATGAGTTCCAAACATCATGGTTTTACTTCTGTGTTAGCTAAATGGAAGGTCATTATTTGAGAACCAGTGTCCTATGTCTGAGAGCGTACTACTAAGGGAAACATACCTCTCAACCTCTTAGCTCAAGAAATCTGGACAACGCCTAAAATAATGAAGGTACAAAGACGCATAAAGTAGGGACAGATTTTAAATATTGCTCTTACAACCTTAGAAAGTTTCTAGATAACAGTATTTGTGTTAGCATGCATTTGCTGAAGGCTATGAAGTCTGAAACACAAATGCATGTCATTATTTAGTGGCGACTTTAATCCTCAGTGATTTTTCCAGAAAACCACAAAATTTATGAGGAACAGACCAAAAATATGAGGTAAAATCTGGGCATTCTGTGAAAATCTGGACAGTTGTGAGGTATGAAGGGAAATGATATACACAGCATATTTAGTTAGGTTTGTCCCACTAGGCTAGTAGTGTCTTTTCAGGGGAGACCTTTTGTGGTATTTATACTGCTAAAGAAAATTTGGTCAGGACACTGAGAAACTTACCTTACTCTTTTTGATAGCTCAGGTGGATGTAAAAGACCTTACAGCACCTACCAGTAATGCAGACAGATAGGACCTTTAACATTTCATCCAAAGAGCAACACAGGAGGGGAACATTCTTCCAACCCCAAAGTGCATTGCAGTATCAGCTGTCCATCTGCCTGGTGTAGAAACAGAACTCACAGCCTTCTGTATCAAAGGCAAGTATTCCACTGATTGTGCTATTAACACCGCTTTCCAAATCTATAGCATATACAGTGATGGCCATTTGCTGAACAAAACAGTTGCACATTAAAAACAGACTTAGCATGAGCAGCAGTAAACACTCCTTGAAAATGCACAGAAGCTCACATTTCTTGTAAATGCGCTGAAACCCACATTAATTGAAAATGCAGTTTTGAAGATTTTTTCCATTAAGCAGTGAAACAAAATGTAAGAACCAATAAAAGATAAAATTACCCATTTCATAACATTTCCATCAGTCTGCTAGTTGGTCTTAAAGATTAAGGATCTTGTCTCTTGTAACCTAAGGTACAGGGTTTGAGCCTGAACAGGGCATTTCACATACACACATGTACCTGCTGAGGGCATGCTCCACTCATCTTGTTCCTAAACTTCATGGAAGTTATATGCGTAAGCATAATCAAATCGTAGCAAGCAGCAGTTCTCTGGAATGGTGGCTCTAAAGTTCCAATATGAAAAATGCAATCCACAGCATTGCTGTGCATCATACTAAACATGCATGCATTGCTGTGTGTACATTTTTTAAATTTAAGTGTTGTGGCAGCCCCCCAGCACCTCGCCCACCCAGAGCCAGTGGGCCCTCGGCAACTGCCTAGGCTGCTTAGTGCTGGATCTGGGTCTAATGATGAAAGAATAGGAGGAGCCCATAGAGAAAGTAAGAACAGCACTAAGGAAAATGAAGTCGGGGAAAGCAGCAGGCTCAGGTGAGGTCACAGAAGTTAATAAAGATATTGGGTGTGACAGGGGAGAAATACTCCTGAAGGTACTCATACCAGTTTGGTAAGAAAGGTGTATCTCATATGACTGGAGAATAAGCATACTAGTGCCAGTGTTCAAGAACAAAGGGGATATTCACAACAATAGGCTGTATAGAGGTATCAAACTGCTATCAGACTGCTTGAAAGTTCTGGAGAGGGTGATTGATAAAGGAATACACAAATTAGTAGTAAGCTGGTAGATGTTTGGATTTAGATCAGGATGCAGCACAACTGACCTGATGTTTGCAGTGAGACAGATACTTGATACAAATCTAGAGATAAGGAAAGAGTCCAACTAGACATTGCTAGACTTGGAGAAAACATACAACAGGGCCCAAGAAAACTGATTAGGGAAGTCCAGTGGTGGTTTGAAGTCCCTAAAACATTGGTAGAAATAGTCAGGTTATGTACAAGGAACCAATGATTCAAGGATGAACAGTGTTTGGTCTCAAAGAGGGGTTGTCAGTGGGAGTGGTTGCACACCAGGGTGCAGCTCTGAGCCCCCTGCTGAACATACTGGTGAGGGACTAGCAAGCAGTTTGGAGGGGACCGATTAATCAAGCTGCTGTATGAAGATGATGTGGCATTACAGGAAGACTCTGAGTAAGAACTTCAGCAAAGGTTAGGGAAGTGGAATGCAAAACTGAAGGCAAGTGGGATGAAACCCAGCACAGATAAGGCAGTTGTAATGGCAGGAAATGGAGGAAATCAGTAGAAGCTAAGAAGTCAGATAGAAGGGAAAATAGTGGAACAGGTTAACATCTTCAAGTATCTGGCAAGGGTGGGTGAGGAGAAGGGAAGTCTGAATGAGGAGGTCAACACTAGAATTGGGGGCTGCAGCCAGCTGGTTTGAGAACCAAGTGTAGTGTACAACTGAAGAGTGCCAACGAGGCTAAAAAGTAAGGTGTACAAATCAGTGGTGTGACCAATACTACTACTGTATGGTACAGAAACCTGGGCAGTAAAGGCAGAGCAGTTAAGGAAGCTAAAGGTGATCGAGATGAAGTGCCTGAGGTGAGGAGTGGGAAGCATACTGTGGGACAGATTAAGAAATAAGGACATAAGAGCAGAAGCTAAAGTAGCTGTGATTGCAGAGAGGGTCAAAGAAAACAGATTAAACTAGTTTGGGCAGATGTGCAGAAAAGTAGAAGATAATCTGGTGAAGAAAATTTGAAACAGACATAAAGGAAGCAAGAGGAAATGAGGGCATCCAGCAAAAAGGTAGCTGGATTGTGTGAGGAAAGACCTGCAATAGTCAGGCATGAGTGTTGAAGAAGGTAGGAGAGCGGCATTGCCTAGAGAGAGATGGAGACAGTTGACCTGAAACTCCAACAACATGTAGGAAATGAGGAAAGGAGGTTGATGATGATGATGATTATAATGACTGACTGTATGCACATCTAACATAAAACCTTTCACACTGGTGTACTTAAGAGTACTTGTCAGTTAGTACTAAAACTGACATGTAAAGTAACAGTCATGGACCAGGCATTATGAAATGAAAATTGAACGATAAATCTTACAATCGGACACACTCAACTATTTGATACTATGAAACAATATGGGTTGTAATTTACAGTAAACAATAGTAGTTCACAGAATAATTCATAGACATCCTTAATTTTAATCCTTCAACTCTAAATTGTCTTTTCCATTATAAGGATTCAATTATGCTTATTATTATTATTGTTATTATTCGTGGTACCATATTTCTCTGTAAATAAGACTTAACCAGAGAATAAGGCCTAGCACGGTTTTCCAGGGTGGTCATGATATAAGCCCTACCCCAAAAATAAGCCACAGTTAAGATTGTTAACAACACACGATGGACATCTTGAATTATAAAATAATAATATTATTGACACCTGTTGACTGAGGTTATTGTACTCTGCTCACCATTTTCAGACCATTCTGACACCCAACTTCATCTCTTTGCAGAAAGTCATAAGATTCTTTTCCAGGGAGTCCTCCATGATTATTATTGTAACCCTAATCCTCACTCACACTTGATGGTTGAGATCCTTGTCCCATAAACACTGGTAAGTGCACTTTGATTGGTCAAAGTACAGACAACGCACATAAAACGTGCGCACTTGATAACAAATGGGTGTGGTTGTGTCTTCTCAACCATCATCATTTTGTGTTGCCACTCCTGTCTCGTAAGTCTTCAATTAAACCCCCCCCCCAGACAAGATGAGTGCAAAATGAAAGAGCTATTCCATCGAGTACAAGAAAGGAATCGTGGAGAACTCCCAGGGAAAGAATCTGATGGCTTTCTGCAAAGAGAAGAAATTGGATCTCTGAATGGTCCGAAAATGGTGAGCAGCGTATGATAACCTCAGTCAACAGGCCGACGAGGGAAATGCTAAGAAGTGCAAGTGTGGATCAGGTCGGCAACCATTATTTCCTGAGCTGGAAGACATCATCTGTGAATGGATTGCTAACAGGACAGCAAAGGCTGTGGTTGTATGCAGAGCTGATATTCAAGTATTTGCCCTTGCAATGGCACCACAGTTAGAAATATCCCCAGAAGAATTCAAAGCATCACAACATTGGCTGGATGGCTTCCTTCAGTGATATGAACTGTCTATAAGAAGATCAACAACACTGTTCACGCTGGAAGATACTGAAGTTATTAAACGTGCACTTGCGTTCAAGTCCTTCGTTGATGGCATTGACTTTTCTAAATACCAACTCTCCAACACTATTGCTATGGATGAAACTGCAGTGTTTATGGGCCAAGGATCTCAAACAAAAATTGATCAGAGGGGTGCCTTGTCAATCTACATTCCCTCCACTGGTTACGAAAGTGCACGTGTTACCTGTATTTTGGCAATTTGTCTAGATGGAAAGAAAACCCCACCTCTAATCATTAGTAAGGGCAAGAAAGATAAGATTGAATGTGTTTCAGGCATTTACATTCTTGAAACCGAAAAAGCCTGGTGCACACAAGCAGTTATAAGGAAGTGGGTCGATGTAATGCTGCCACTTGATTTACGAGGTGGCGAAAGAGGTCTGCTAGTCTGGGATTCTGCCAGCACTCACCGTGCTAAAGAAACAAAGAAATTCCTAGCACAGAGGAGAATAGATCAAATAATGATTCCTGCAGGAATGACTGCCTGTCTCCAGACTCTTGATAGTGCAATAAACAAGCCATTCAAGGACGATTTGCACATGGAACTCAATGATTACATTGAAAATAGAATGGAGATAAATCAGCATGGAAACTTTGTGAAGCCTAGCCTGCAAGAGGTTGTGACTTGGGTGAAGAATTCATGGGGTAAAATCACTGACAGCTGTGTTGCTAATGCACTATGAGCAGACTACATAGACAAGCAGTGCTTATTTAAGGAGAGCTCTATTGCTAAGCATGAAAGACTGGTGCCAATGGTGCTACAGGAAATGGAGTTGCAAGAAATTCAGGCTGAAATTCGGGGGTTGGACACTTATGACAATGTTCCAGAAGAAGATGACATGACTGTATTTGAATAACTTTTCCATTATCGGGGCAACAGAATGGATTGCTTCTGCTTTCAGCTGCCAGCAAGCTCTTGTCAGTTTTTTGACTTCATTGTATTAAGGTAACGTTTCATTATCAAGGGGTAATTACAAAGTAAGGCCACTAGTTTCCAGACTTCATTTTTATGACTTTCCATCATTCTTCTCTTACAGTTTGGGTAAGGAGTAAAGAAAGCGTCACCACTCAAAAAGTGGCAGTTATTCACATGCTTTATTCCCCTTCTCCAATACACATGTATTGATATTTTTCTGCACTTTCTGTTAAGCATGAAATATTCCACTGTGAAAGCCAAGGTGTAGATAATCTGAAGTTGAAATGTTTGTTGCACTGTTTATGTAGAATTCTCACACAACTGTTAACACGTTATTTAGAGCTGTTGCCCAATAATGGAAAAGTGCCAAATAAATGTCAATTTGTGTACATGAATAAATGAATAAATGTAGATTGTTGTACGGGGGGGGGGGGGTAAATAAGCCATCCCCTGATAATATGCCTTAATTTGTATTTCGGCAGGGAAAAAAGTATAAGACCTGGTCTTATTTATAGGGAAATACGGTAGTAGTAGTGGCAGTAGTGGTAGTAGTGTAGTAGTCATAGTAGTGATAGTAGTGTAGTAGTGATAGCAGTGTAGTAGTGTAGCAGTGTAGTAGTGGTAGTAGTGGTAGTAGTATAAGTAGTAGTAGTAGTGGTAGTAGTGTATGTAGTAGTAGTAGTGGTAGTAGTGTAGTAGTGGTAGTGGTAGTGGTGTAGTAGTCTAGTAGTGGTACTAGTGGTAGTAGTAATATGCTTCAGCCTTTAACCAAAGAACATTTTCAGCTATACAGAGACCAGTGGTGGAAAAAACTTGAAAAACATGTCTAAACATGAAGCATGCATATCACCATGGAGGCTGGCAAAGTCTTCCCATTGTGAATGCAAACATCTTCACTTCTGAGTTGAAGGCTTATACCTGCTCATGGTTTTGTGAGTGTAATGCTGACCCCCAGGTGATGTGTTTACACCTGTACTCTAATAGATCTTGGCAGGGCTAGGCTGGATTTGCCATTTCTTCCCACCAAGCATGGGCATATCTCTCCTCTCCTGCCACTTCCTTCAGATGCCCTGACTGCTGAATGAACTCAAGTCAACATAATCACAGCCAGGATTTTAACCATCTACTTCACCAAAGCTGTCAGAATGTAAAATTACTCAGCAAAGCAATTTATAGAATCATCATTAAAATCTACATTATAGTTGCACTCATCCTCTGATATCTGTTTTCTCTAGTTTAGGGCAGAGAAAAAAATCTAGGACAGAATGCCAGTCTTGCACATGATGTACAGACACAGTTAGACACAGCATGCACATCTATGGGTAATATGTAGGATCATAAATTCACCTACAACATGTGTGTATGATGTAAAAAAAGGCACCCAGCCAAAGAAATGAGACGGAGACCCAAAAGTTGTGAATTAACAACATTAACCACTACACCATTGTGCAGCCCTACTATAGTTTCATTAACCTAAACTGTAAATAACTTTTTTTAACAATGTATAAATTTGCTGTAAAAATCACTTCAGAATTCTAAGACAGAGAGGAGACTATGAACTATCTTTTAATGAACCATTAGAGAAGGATAAGGCATATAAAGATAGCAAAAGGTCAGATGTGACCTCCTTCACAAGAAATGGAAGAAGAAAGAGACAGGACTCCACTGACTGGTAGTTTCAGCCAACTTAAAAAATACCTCTTGCACTTCAGATCTGTGAAATGACAAACACCGTGGCTTATATGGGTTTACATTACAACTTCAGGATTCATGTTAATTAGCATATTTATCTACAAAAACATGGACACTGACAACCTTATAGGTGTCTTTCTTATTGACTTGCCTGTGATTCAGTGTCATACCTCTTCTTGCCTGCTTGCTAAGTTGTTAAAAATGTGGATTGAGCCAACTATGCTTACAATGACTTCAAGTATTACACTTGTAGAGTACAGATCAATACATTTATTTTCCTTAGCTTTCCTTTAGTGTGAAATGGTATTCTTCAAGAGTCTGTCTTGGCATCCCTATTCTACACTGATTTTATGCAGACGTTTGCCCCAAGCTTCCTCAGTTCTTGATTAGTTGCAAGTTAATAACATAGAACTCAAAAACTACCTGTCTAATCACCACTTCTCAGTTAATTTCAATACCTCAGTCCCTCTGTAGAAAGGTGTCTCCCGGGGATCTAGTCTGGCTCATCTCCTCTCCCCTTTTCTATCTACATTAACAAACTTCCTTTTGACTTACCCCATCTTCTTCTCCTGCATCACGCTGGTGGTCCGATTCCACTCCAACCACACTGCCTCTTCTCTTGAACTTTAACTTCTGGCTTATTTTCATGCCATTATGCTACAGGTGAATGATAAATGATTATTGCTAAACTCTTCAAAAACAAGAACAATGCTTTTTTGGCAATAGGCAAAATCTCACTTCTATTTCCAGTCCTCTAAAAATTCTTGAGCTTAATAACACTATTGAAATTGTCATTCAAGTACTTAGGGACTTGGTTTGACCCCTTCCTAAATCAACTCTAGCTGGATTACATACACACAATAAAATGAAATGTCTGCTATTCTAGGCTAATATGCTCTCCTCTTTTCTATCCAGACTCTGTAGAAATGCCATAACTAAAGGTATCTTACTGACTGAGATAGAATACTGTCTCCCGCTAATTACTGCAGCTTCTAAAAGAAATGCATACACCAATTAGTCCATTTCAAATGTCATTTGCAGATTCATCACTGTCTCCTCAAGAAATGAACACCACTGCAAAACCATTGAAAAAGCTGTTTACCTGTGAAACAGCATGCTAACTTTCTACTTGCCTCTCAGCTATTTAAACTTAACCAAGAATAGCACATTCCTCCCACTAGATTCCAGACTATTCAGAGTTGTACCAACATGTAACTTATACATCTAATCACTCATGTCTCTCCTCCAAACCCCTCAAAAAAGGCTTTATTGCACATACCATGCTCCCTCAGTCCTTGGGCCAAAACTGTAAGAATCTCTCCCTTCTTTTCATAAAGATCATTCCTCCTACCCCATTTTCTGTTCACAAATAAAACCACTTTTCAAGACTCTAGATGTAGCTGCTATTTCTCTGGTCATATAACTTAACCTCTTTATTCCTTCTTCCATATACATATCTTGCTCTGGCTCTGTTTTTGATTGTGATTTGTTCAGCATACCAATTCTGATTTCCACTCTGTAGATAATGTCTGTATATATTGTGTTTTCCCCTCATTCTGTATATAGTGTCATTTATCTGTTGCCTTTATTCCTTCAAGCCAACTGATATTCACTTTGTATATAACATATGAATATTTAGCATTTTGTCACTCACTCTGTATATAATGTTATGTAACTATTGTGTGACTATTGTATTTTCCCTGGACTGAGACTGAAATGTGTCCCATGGGTTCTGTGCTATAACACCTGTTAACAAATTCATAATAAAATAAGTAAATACAACTCCTTACAAATGTAATATATGTATATAATTGTAATGTTTTCCTTCTGGCCTTATGAATGTAATTGCAGTGTCTCTAAATTATGGCTTTGGAAGTGGCCACTCACCCAGTTAACAAACAAACAAATAAAACGGGCCACTCTTCCTCCATCATATGTTCTACCCTTAGCCAGAAAAAATCTACTGTTTATAGTGTTTAGAACTCCTCTCAAAGCAAAATGCAAGCCCCAAAGAGAAAAGTCTCTTGAACCAACAATGTGCATTTGGAAACATTTGTCCATTGTCAGTGCCTTGGTCTCTGACTGGACCAGTCACTTACAGTCCCCTTCCACAATAACAAAAATAACAATAACAATATTCAGGACAAAACTTCTATCAGGATAAAGTACTTTGAAAACAATTTCCCAACATCTTATCACTGCTGTGAATGCTGTGATAGGTATTGGTGTGCCTATATCTGCAGTAGATAATATGGATTCCTCATTTTCACCTCACTATTTTAATATGAGCAGCCATACATTGTAGATGTTACTGTGCAAAGCATGCAGAGTTATTCTACACTCCCCTAAAGAAGGGATGGTACTATGTCAGCCTTAGTGTTAAGGCTTTTTAGCGAAGAGCAAGCCATTCACATTTAATCCATTTTTTGGACAGATAATTCAGCAAGGTCAACCCACATGAGCTTAAACTTTTGACACTGCCCTTTCGTAGACAAGCCGGCAAGCCAAGATACCAACATCTTAAATTGCAAGCTGACTGATCGACTAAAAGAAAAGTCTAACAATAGGAGATTTTGTATGGAGACAAGCCCCCTGCACCCCTTATGTTGGAGATTGCTCTCCCACAAAGCATTTTACTTTTTTATAGTAAGTGAAACTGGACTACTATAGGGAAAGGAGAACATCAAATCTTTACAAAGAGAATTGACCAATCTCTATATGGAGAACCCATCTTGTGATACAAGTTGACTAAAATGAATCCAACAATGTTGACCATTTGATTAGCGGGAAATGAGATGAGAAAAGCATGACAATATAATACTTATTGAGTTGCCCTGTGACAAAAAATACCATGCCTTGCTACTTCTACACTCATTTATAAGTTAATCGTGGCCACTAACTTAACTTGCCTGTATTCTGTTACTTTTGCATTTCCCAGAATGCACTTTGCTATAACACTTATGCTTCATCATAAATGACTCCAAAATATAGTATAATACTCCCAGTAGGATATGGTCTCCACCAACACTTCCATTTTTTGTGATTGTACTGAGACGGCATCTGTTCAGTGCCCCTAGCTGCACCTGTATAGGTGACAATGGTTAAGCTGCAGTCCCAGTCTACTTGCAGTATGCAGGCCAGCTGTATTGTAGCTTGGTGAATCAAACCAGCTGGTTCTTGGCCGCTGTGAGAGGCTAAGCTTATCTTTGTTGTCTCACTTACTCATTAATTTCCTAATACTCTCTTTGTCCTATTCAGGATTATAGAGAAGCGGAAGCAAGCAGTAGGCATAAGGCAAAAAAATCCAAAAAAACAAACAAACAATTCATTGCATTCTAATTTCTTAAGAATGACTCTCCTTTTGTCCTACTTTTTTTTCATTTTTATGTATTTTTATACTTCATGCAGGCTAAACCTTGTACTCTGTAGGTCAGTCCATTTAACTGGCTGAAAGATAAAAAATAGAATGTTTGATGAATCACAAGCATAGGGAAATCATGGAATTATTCCATGCGGAAAGGAAAGAGGGCTGGCTAGAATGCAAATGATTATATTACTCAAAGCAGAATAGATTCACAATGAGAAGGTCATGCCAGATGAATGTAATAGTTATTTGACTGATTGACCTAAGAGTATCCCATATAATAATAAGATGACGGGTCCTTGTCAGTGCATTTTCCTTCACCACTCCATCTAATAGTGCACACTATGATTCAGTCTGTGTTTATAACCACTAGAGATTTATGTTGTTTTCTTTTTCTTTGCTCTCCATGGATAACTAGCAGTTGGCACATAGGGATTAAAGCTACAAGCTGTTAAGCAGCTACTTTCTGTGGTACAGGGTTTTATTCCCTCAGCCTTCATTTGCCTACTATGTGACTGTGAGCAAATAACTTAACCAGACAGTTCTTTGAGGCAACTGAGAATATGGGCTACACTCCTTATTAATCTCCTGGACTGCATGCCAAGTATTTATGATGTAAATCTACGCATCTTTGTTGCACCACCAAAGTTCCTAAGTGTGTTCCTTCACTCACTAAGCCACAACAGCCAGCAGTTTTCTCATCCTACAACCCATATTAGGCCATTTTGTTGGTTGTCTTCCTCATCAGTGACTGCTGCGATAATCCTGGTATTGTTAGCAGACAGACTCATCTTCTGTTGCTACTAGTGTAATGTCTGAATGAGATATGCTAGGTACAGTCAATAGCAAATCGTGCAGCACCTTATTGGGCACTAGCTTCTCTCTCAACATTTCCCCAGTAACTACTACCATGTTCCTTCTTTTAGACAAGCATTTTATTTATTTTATTTTCTTCATTAAACTGGTAAGTCCACTGAACACAAGTGTCCCTTTTCAGGGTCAATCTGGGAACACTGTATGGTTAAGTGACTTGCTCAGAATCACACAGTAGGCAAATGGCAGTGGAATGAATTAAATCATGTACTGTTAACTATAGGAAACAGCTTATTAGCTGTGAAACAGTCGGCCCACAGCATAAGCCACTGGTTATCCAGCTGCAAGCAGTGGTCAGAGAAGCCTCTAAGGTCAACAGAGACTAAGCTGAAAACCTGGAAGTTGATGTAAAGAAATCACAAGAGTTCAAGGAATTACCTGGGTCTCTAGCACCTCAGGAAGAAGAGGAATAGGTGGAGTTGAAGAAGAATGAATCTCAAAACAGCAGGAGTGAGGACTGCAAACAGATATATTCAGCCAAGCCAGGTTTGAAAATAAGGTACATAAGGAAAGCTGGTGATGGAATGCGGAAGTCCAGGAAGTCATCAAAAGAAAGAAAGAAAGTGCAGGAAAAAGTTGGAGATAGAAAAGATACAGCAGGCTTGGAAGGAATACTGGCTGGCTAAGAGATGAGTTGCAATAGCAAAGAACAATGCATCAGATGCACTCTATCAGCTTCTGGAAAGTCACTCAGTAGTTTGCTCAAAAAAACTCTATCATGTTGCTAGGCAAAGAAAGAAACATAAAGAAGATAGTCAGACACCCTTCATAAGGGATGCCCAGAAGCATAGCTGATTCAACCAGTGCCCTGGGCTGGTACTATGAATCAGCATCCCACACCCTCAGCCACTCAACCAGGTGGCCATATGCAAGACACCCCTCTCCTTTCTACTTTCCCAGACATTCAGGTCCCATTTTTATGCCCTATCCAACCCTCCCTCAACATAATTTATTTAAAAAAATAAGAATTTCTTTTTTTAATCTGTAACAAACTATTTGCTATATTTATACCCTATTTGTACGGAGCCCTACAGTGGTCATGTTTTAGTTAAAAAAAAAAAAAAAAATCTTTTTAAACTTCAGCAAACTGCTTGTTACAAATGTAGTCAACATTTGCTGCAGTTTATTATGGCACTCATGTTTTAGTTAAAAAAAGGAAAACATTCTTCTTTTTAAACCGTAGCAAATGGTTGCAGCAGTTTATATCCTGACTGTATGGAATACTATGGCATTCAGGTTATTAGTTAAAAAAAAAATATTTTAAACTGTAGCAAGCATGCACAGATGAAACGCTACAGAACTCACATTTGACTGCAAATGCAATACCTGCTGATCTTGCTCCCCCCAGCACTTTTCGCCTGGTGCATTTACCCCTCTCACATCGCCCTAGCTACACTACTGGGGATTCCAGCCTGCTCATCAGTCCACCGGACATCAAAGGCATATGGAAAGAGCACTTCAAGCAGCTTCTGAAAGAAGATAAACCCAAAGAAGCTGTACTTTCACAGACACAGCCTATGATGAAAGAGGATGAGGACCCACCCTAAAAGAAGTAAGAACAGCACTAAGGAGAATGAGGTCAGGGAAAGCAGCAGGTTCAGATGAGGTCACAGCAGGTATGATCAAGTTGGTGTGTGAGATGGGGGAGAAATGGCTCATAGCAGTATGGAGAGAAAGGTGTATCTCAGATGACTAGAGAGTAAGCATACTAGTGCTGTTGTTCAAGAATAAAGGGCCTTTTACAACTATGGGATGAAGGGAGGCATTAAACTCTTGTAAAAGTGCAACAAAGTTCTGGAGAGCATAATTAATAAATGAATACATAGACTAGTAGAAAGTAAGGTGAACACTTCAGATTCAGTTCAGGATGCAGCACAACTGACCCAATGTTTGCAGTGAGATAGACAGTTCAAAAGAAGCTAGAGGTCAGGAAAGAGTCCAGCTGGGCATTCCTAGACTTGGAGAAAGCATATGGCAAGGTCCCAAGAAAACTGATATTGACAGTCCTGTGATCATTCAAAGTGCCAGAAACACTGATCAAATTAATCCAGGCTATATACAAGAACCCAGTGACACAAGTATGAACAGTGATTGGTCTCATAGAGGGGTTCCTGGTGGGAGTGGGTGGTCTGTTCTGAGCTCACTGCTGTTGGACTACACTAGCAAACAGATCGGAGAGAGCAGATCAACAAAATTGATGTATGCAAACAATGTGGCATTACAGGCAGACTCTGACCAAGAGCTTCAGCAAAGGATGGGGGAAAGGAATACAAAACTTGAAGGCAAATGGGATGAAAATGCATACGGATAAGACAGTTGTAATGGCAGCAAGTGGGGTAATGAGAAGTAGCTAAGAAATCAGATAGAAGGGAAATAGTGGAACAGGCTCACATTTTCAAGTATCTGGCAAAGGTGGTTGAGGAAAAGGTCTGAATGAGGAGGTACAAAACAGCAGTGTGACCAGGAAATAGTGGAAAAGCTGGACAGTAAGAGCACAACATATGAGGAAGCAAGAGGTGATAGAGATAAAGTACCTGCGAAGGGTTGTAAGTACCTTGAGAAAGGTTGTAAGTACCTGAGAAGGGTTGTAAGTACCTGAGAAGGGTTGTAAGGACCTGAGAAGGGTTGTAAGTACCTGAGAAGGGTTTTAGGTACCTGAGAAGGATTGTAAGTACCTGAGAAGGGTTGTAAGTACCTGAGAAGGTTTGTAAGGCCCTGAGAAGGGTTGTAAGTACCTCAGAAGGGTTGTAGGTACCTGAGAAGGATTGTAAGTACCTGAGAAGGGTTGCAAATACCTGAGAAGGGTTATAAGTAGCTGAGAAGGGTTGTAGGATGTAAACTGTGGGACTAATGAATAAATGGGGATATCAGAGCAGAAGCCAGAGTAGCTTCAATTGCCAAGAAGGTCAAATAGATGTGCAAGAAACCAGAAGCTAATCTGGTGAAAAAGATTTTGGGCAGACAGGAAGAAAGCAATATGAAATGAG
>NC_056739.1:1245807529-1245852529 GCF_019279795.1 Protopterus annectens
GTCTATCTATCCATCTATAGAGAAACAAGAGAAAAAGGTAAGTTTAAGCCACATTTCACTTATAGTGAGATTGCTTTGATCCACATCAGTTAACCACTATTCCATGCAGTTAGTTTTATTGATTAAAATATCTGAATTGATGTGGCAAATTATGAAAGATTTTTGGATGTCTGCTGAGTGGATGAGGCAGGGCCATCCCTAGGCTAATTGGACCACCTCGACATAAGACCCCATTGGCTGGGAGAGGCCCTCACTTTTCTGCTGAACTAAGACATCCGTGTCCCAGCCATATGAAATTAAATTTTCAGCCTGGCAAAGAAGCATCTCACACTCATGGGACTGTTTCTTTGACACCAGAGAGCTAAAATGTTGACTTTAGATAATCAGGGCATTTTAGGATATGTAGTCTTGCTCTCTATGTAGGCATCAGCATCAGACAGTGGAACAGACTACATATCCCTAAATCCCTTGCACCCCCATGAGCTGTGATTTTTCTTTAAGACTTTTTTTATAGTGCTGATGAGGCATTAGTGTACGGCTAGTGGAATTGTGTACATAATTTGAAACAGAGGTAAGCATGCCAACATATATCTGGAGAATCAGGAGCTTTGGGACTTGACTAGGTAAGTATTTTTTTTTTTTGCCTAGGATGTTAAACCAGCTAGACAGATGGATCCAAGAGCTCATAGGATGCACTGCTGCCAATACCTTAACAGCGACAATGATTATTCACCACTTATTTTTTTAAGAAAAGGTTGAAAGTGTACCACCAGAATTGGTACAATAATATTTTGATTCTGGCAATATATTTTCAGGTAATCAACACACCTTTTTTTTAATTCTGTCCATAAAAAGCTTCTAACACATATGAGGAACTTTTGGAGGATGGAATAGGATTGGAAAAGGCCAGCCATAAGTCATGCAAGGCAGGTAAACCTAAACATTTGTTTTTGATTATTTTGGTATCTAGAGTGATGATCATTGTTTCATACGGCTGGGGGTGGTAGGTAGGCGGGTGCGGTGTGATGCTGTCGCCTACTGCACTGCCTTGGGGTAGGTGGGAGGTAAAATCAAAGGGTATATCTGTAAACTGTGCAAACTTTTGCAGATGTCCAGATTTTTGTCACTTTTTTTTTTTTTGGTCCATTCTTCATAAAATGTGTGGTTTTCTGGCAAGTAATTGTATACTGCAGTCACTAAATAATAATAACACATTTGAGTTACAGACTTCATATTCTAAGTATGTGTCAATGCAAAACCTGCTATTCTAGGAACTTTCTAAATTTAACAGAGTAATATTTAAAATGTGCCCCTGTTTTTGGTCCTTTAAACCCTCCCACATTATTTTGACTTGTCCAGAATTCTTGAATAAAGTTCTTGAGAGGGTCACAAGCATCTCTCAACTGTTTGGGATTTTGCAGATGTCTAGACTTTTGCCTTGTATTTTTGCTCTGTTCCTTGTAAAATGCTTAGTTTTCTGACAAATAATTGTGGATTATAGTAATTACATAATGAGACATTTGAGTTTTACACTTCATACCCTAAGTGCAGTCCATAACCAGTTATTCTCACAACTTTCTGTTTAAAAGAGCAATATTTAAAGTGTGTCCCTAATTTTGGTCCTTTACCCCTTCTCCCATTATTTTAGCTTCGTCCAGAATTCATGGGTAAAGAGTTGAGAGGGGACAACAACATACCTCTCAATTGTCAAGAATTTCACAGACGTCCAGATTTTTGCCTCATATCTTTGGTCCGTTCCTTGTAAAATGTATTTATTTTACATTTGTTTACCAGGAAAGTCCGACTGGACATGGGTGCATTTACAACAGGAGGCCCAGGGAGAAATGCTCCACCATTACATTAACATCAGCATGGTAATACAAACAATAATATAACAGTAATAATTGAGATAAGTGCAGACATAAAAAGTCTCATACAATCCAGTCTGAACAATAAACAATACATCAGCAGTAAGTGAGTAAATTTACAAAGATAGTCTCATACATCAAAGCTTTAACAATGGATTAGTGAGATAGGATAAAAGAATAAAAAATAAATCATATGATTAGACATGACATATTATACAATTTCAAGTTGACAGTAAGATACTTAACTGTAGCATATATAGCAGGAAGGAAGGTGTAAAGTGTGCTGAGATTGTGAGATTCATGTGATGCATGGACATAGCCACGTATTCATAAGATGTGATTTGAGAGCATTTTTGAAATGTGCGTTAGTGGGGGCAGATGTCATAGAAGGGAGGATGTTATGGCAAATTGTCATATATTGCAGTCACTAAATAATAAGACATTTGAGTTTTGGACTTTCTAACTTTCAGGAAAGTGTGCCAATGTAAAACCTATTATTCTAGAAACTTTCTAAGTTTTAAAAGAGCAATATTTAAAATGTGCCCCTGATTTTGGTCCTTTAACCTCCACATTATTTTTGGCTTTGTCCGGAATTCTGAGGTAAGGTTGTTGAGAGGGGCAAAAGCATTTCTATCAAGTGTCCAGAATTTCACAGATATGCAGATTTTAGCCTCATTTTTTGGTCTGTTTCATAAAATGTGTGTTTTTCCTGGCACATCATGGTTTATTGCAGTCACGAAATAATAACAATACATTTGAATTTATATATGGTCTTAATACCTATATAAAATAAGTTCAGTAGGCTGTGGGGAAAGGAATGGTGTGGGGTGTGGGTTATAGGGTAGGGCTAGGTGAGAAGAGAGTTGTGACTTCTGGGGCCCTAAAAATGTCCTAAATTTGGCTTTGCACTTGCTAATACTGGCCCCTGGATGAGAGATGCGGAAGGTGCTAAGATGGAAGTTGCAGATCCAGGGAGGGATAAGTTTATTGCACTGGCTTTGGATGTGTAAGAAGGAATTAGTGAGGGTATGCATATATGTATGAGGGCACCAGATTTTGAGTTTATACCCTAGGAGATAGCAAGGTTTGAGTTTAGAATGTAAATGAGTTGATAAAGCTTAAGGAGCAGTTTTGATATGAAAGGAAGCATTTTAGATACAAGTTTGAGGTGGATTTCATACTGACTTCTGTCTTCTAGTGAGGATGCAAGAGAAGAGCAAAGTGGTATCTGATGGAGGAGAATAAGGACTGTATTTTGTAATGATCAGAGTTTGAAACTGGAAACTGTTTCTAGTAAGTAATTGCTGTGGTTTACTTTTAAGCAAATGTTATTATATGGCAGTAGAACTTGAGGGATACATTAGATTAGGGGGTTTGTTGAATTGTGGAGAAATTAGTATTTTGCTGTTGTTTGGTGTGAGAAAGCTTGTGAAGCCTAGGGGTTTTGGCTGGAGTTTATTAGGCACAGAGGGAGGGGGGATTATATAAGGCAGAGGTACCGGTAACTGGGAGGGGAAGATGGAAGAGCAGCATCAAGGAATGTGTTGTGTCTTGTGTGGAGCACATGCAGGAAAAGGGTGATTGCTTCTAGGTGTCTACAGGAAGACATTACAGGAAAAGGAGGAAAGGTGGTGAACCATATACGTACAACAGAAGGAAGATATAACTAGAATGGGTAAGGTGGGTTGTGATAGACAATATGAATGGAAAAGAAGGAGCTGTGCAGACAGAAGAAATATGGTGGAGGAGGAAGAGTGAAGAGCAAAGGAGGGGAACAGAAACATATGGATGGAGTGATAAGATATTAAGAAGAGATTTTAGACATTCTTTGGAGATACTGAGAGTGCTGATGTAGGGGTAAGTGGGATGTGGGTGGGGTAGGATAGAGGGTAAAGTGCAATCAAGCAAACTGAAGCATTGAGGGGGTGGGCTTATTCAAGAAAGCAACTGTGAATCTAGAAGCCAAATTAAACCACCTCTCACTGTATTGCCCTTTAAATCTGCAATGCAGTAAGTATTACAGAGGTTTTTTTTATTTTTTTGTTGAACAGGTTATTCCTGCAAGACTAGTGGCCAGTTTTCAGTGGAGATCCGAGGTAGCATATTTGGCCAGGGCATTGGGGAACTTCTGCTCTTTGGAGGACTCTTTTTGAGGGGATCACTAGAAGGCACTAGAGGGCTGTTACTGATCATTACTGAATGTAAGACAGAGGCTGTGAATGGATGTGAGCTGGAGAAGAAAACATAAACTGTAATTCTTAAGGAAAAAGATATTTTGGAGGTGAATGTCGTGGCATCAGGGAGTCTGTATGACTGTTTTACAAAACATGATCAATACAGACTATACTTACAAGACGGGGTTACTTAAAACAAAGGTTGATTATTTTTTGTTTACAGATTACACGAAGAAATAAAAGATGGCATTAGAAGAGCAAAGTCTTCAGATCATAGGGATGTATGGGCAATAACAGGAGAGAATGAAAATATAATAAAAGAAGGAATAGGTCAAATAGATTGGCAGGTAAAATTGCAGGAATGGAATACCTTAGAAAAGAAAGAGGGCAACTGTGGAAAGATGATATAACAATGAAGCTGTTTTTGACAAAGAGATGGCCAGTATATAGAAGAAAGTTTAAAAATGTACTTATTTATTTTTTGCATTTGTTTACTGGGAAAGTCCATTGGATCTAAAAGAGCCCACTTTCGGTGTTGGCCCAGGGAGAAAAGCTCAGACAAGAACATAGATGCAGAAAAAAAATTAAACATTAATTGATACAGAAGCAGAAATAGTGTTACACATAGTGGTTACAGTAATATATACAGAATATATACATAAGTCAGGAATTTAGTTGGTTTGATTACAGTAACATATACAGAATATATACATAAAAGCAGGAATTTAGTTGGTTGCCAGATTAATTCAGAGTGGTAAAAACGGAGATAAATTAATCAGCATTATTGTACCAGTATCAACAAGTGATGAAAGAAAAAAAATAATAAATATGGAGAAAGTATTGGTCACTATTAATAAAAAGCATCGGAATGTAGTTATAATATAAGGAGAAGGAATAGGTTAGGTTATAGAGCAGGTACATAGCCAGGAAGACGAGATGATTTTTCAGCATTTGTTTGAAGGTGGTTGTGCTGCTCATGTATCTTATAGAAGGAGGAAGTGAGTTCCATAGTTTGGCAACGGTGAAGGAGTAGAGCAGTTGACCAGCTGGTAAGGTGGGCTTTTCTACTTTTAGAAGTGGATGATTTTCAGATCTTAGTTGCCTGCTGGGTTGGTATTTGGCAAGTAGAGTTGAGATAGCAGGGCAGTCTGTGACTCTGTAGATTATTTTGTGTGCTGTAGTTAGCTGTGTGAATGAGAGATGGTGGGGTATTCAGACCAGCATAATTGTTTTAGTGAGTTACAGTGGTGGGATGAGAATTTGGCCTTGGTGGTAAATTTGGCTATTCTGTTGTAACACATATCAAGTTTGGATTTTGTAGAATTTTGGATATTAGTGAGGTGAAGAGGCACCATAAAGAAGAGATGGTAATAAAAATGTTGTTGCAAGGGTTTGTCTAGTAGAGAAGCTTAGAAAGTGTTGGTGCCTGTACAGCATACCAAGCTTTTGGTGTGTTTTTTTGATGTTACTGTTTATGTGTAGGTCAAAGTTTAGGTTTTCATTGATAATAATGCCTGGTCATTTAGTGTGTGGGACAACTTCTATAGTGGTATTGTCTTGGGCTTGTATACTGAAGAATTTTTTTATCTAGGCTAGTGGTTTTCTTAGGGGTAAAAATTACTAGTTTAGTTTTTATTTTGGATTTAGGGCAAGATGATTGTTAAACATCCAAGATTCAGTAGAGGTGAGTGCATTCTGCGTGATTTGCTGGAGTTCAGAGCTGGAATTTACAGTGCATATTATTGTAGAGTCATCAGCATTCTGAATTACTGAGCATTGTGGGAGAGTGGTGTGAAAGTTGTTAATAAAGATGCTAAATAAGACAGGACCAAGTATGGAGCCTTGGGGTACCCCTGTGGACGTATTGAGGAAGGGAGAGTAAGACTGTTGCCATTTGGTGGATTGCTGCTTATTGGAGAGATAGCTATTGAACCATTGTAAGGTAGATGTGGAAATGTGGAGGGTAGATAGTTTAGAGAGGAGGACAATGTGGGAAATGGTACTGAAAGCTTTGGAGAGGTCGAAGAAAAGAGAGGCAATTATTTTACCAGAATCCCGTGCCCGGGTAACTGTATCAAGGAAGGAGAGGAGGACTGTAGTGGTGCTGTGCCCTGGTCTGAAACCATGCTGAATGGGTGACAGAATTTGATTTTCAAGCAGGTTGTTGAGGAGTTGGGCATGGATGCATTTTTCCAGTATTTTAGAGAGGGGTGAGAGAATAACTATGGGTCAAAAGTTTGTGCTGTCTTTGTTTGCATCGCCTTTGTGTAAGGGGAGAATGAATGCTTTTTTCCAGATGTCTGGGACAAGGGACTTTTTAATTGATCTGTTAATGAGTATACTGATGGGGTACGCTATAGAGTTTGCAGCTAGCTGCAAGAAATGTGGGGGTAGATTGTCAGGGGCTAGAGTACAGGTTTTAAGCTTAAGTAAAAGTTTTTTTATTGTGGCAATGGGTATGGGGGAGAATTTTAGGTTAGAGTTGTTTGTAGGATTGTTTTCTGGGATAGTTTGGTCATTAGCTGTCTTAGTGGTTGTGGTGTTAACCATACGAAAGGTGGTGGTTAGGTTAGCTATGGTGTCAATGAAGTAGGAACTGAAGTGAGTGGCAAGTTCGGTAAAGGTTTTGTGTGGGTCAGGGGATGGATTGCTTTGAGAACATGGATGTAATAGATGGCTGATGGAGGACCAGAATCTTTTGGGATTATTTTTATGTTGGCTTTGTAGGTGGAGTCAGTGCGTTTTTTTATCATTGGTTATTAGACATTTTTCATGGTTATAGAGTTGTTTGTATTGTATTAAAGTTGTTGGGTCTTTGTTTTTCTGCCACAATTTCCAGATTTTATCCCTTGGGGACATGACTTCTTTGGTGGATTTTGAGAGCCAGCTTGAATGGTTATGTTTTATTCGTTTTTGGCGGGTGGGTGCTTGCCTATTTAGGATGTCTAGAATGTTGAGTTAAAGAACTCAACAGCCTCATTAAGTGGCGGGGATTAGAGGGGTTAAAATTAGAGATAGAGAGAGACAATTGAGGATGGAAAAGATGACACATAAGCAAAAAATATGTGAATGAATAGTAGAGAAACAGATAGTGGGAAGTCTTGAAGAAGGAAAAAATATATATAAATATAAAAGAAAACGGAAAGAATAATATTTAGACAAAAGTATTATTTGAAAAAAGAGAAAAAAAGTTTCCCCATTTTGGGTTAGACATTGAGATGTGACACTGCCAGCCCAGCTTTCTGGAATTTTGTAAATAATTCTATGTCATTTGTGAATATTGATATGATTTATACAGAACTGTATATTATGTACTGAGCTTCAAGAATGTAACCACAGCATATCCTGCTGGAACATAGAAGATTAATTTACAAAACTTCAAGAAAATAAGTTGAAATTAAATGCTTTACGATGTGCTATAAAAGTTAGTTTCAATGCAGCAAGCAAACACAATGTCTAGAGCTAGAAGTTTTTCTATCGTCTGAAAAGAAAAGTAATTACCAGGTTTAAAATGTAAAGTGTTTCATTGCTTTATGACTTCCTATCAGCTACACAGTTTTGGGCACATCTGAGAGACATGTATTTCTCACACATGGATGTTAAAATTCTGTTAGTTTTTGGTTTAGCCTGGGAGATGAAGTCAGGTGACAAAAAGTGATGTCATCCAGGCTAACCCAGCAGTAATGCTGATATTAATTTAAGAAGTCTCTCAGAGAGACTGGGCATTTTGTATTTTGTCTTGGACCTAGCAAGAACATCCACTCATCAGCACTTGCCTTGCTAATAGTAAGTAACCAGTGTACAGTAAGTTCTCTTAGATACATACAGGAATATAGTAAAGATTAGTTTAGATGTTTTCTACATTCATTTCAGACTGTACTGCAATGTTGCTTTAAAATATTTCCTGTGATTTTAAACTCTGAAGTAACTGTGTTTGTTTTTTTGAGTATTGTCATGTTCTTTTATTATTATTAAATATATTTAAACCTATTTTTGTGGCCGATATTTTTGAGACACATTTAAGCTCTTAGAGTACTTGCATATGTATTTGGTGACACTGTACAGGCCACTCCTAAATAGCCTTGCTCTTGGTCAAAGCTATCATTTGGATAATAGTAACATTACACAGTAGGATTGGCCACCCTTTGTAAGGACCTTATAGTAGCTGATAAAGAGAGGATGATGGCAGTGATAACTACCTTATAGTCTGGGCAGAAATAGGCATAGCCAGTAAACCTGTGCCAGCCTTTCCCAGGAGTGTATGTGTATTTGTACATAAATCAAATCTCAAAGTGTGTGTGTGTTTGTCAGCTACTTGAGCAGGGAAATGAAGCGCTGGTTGGACAGAGAGGGTGCTGGAGGTCTTGGCTTGACTCCTCAGCTGAGATCTTAACCCTATACACTATAGCTGTGCTAGTGGGGAGCCTTATTGGGGATCTGGAGGAAGAAGGAGAAACCAGACTCCATACTGACTGTGATCTCTGTGTGCTCTTAAGGGAAATTGTACTTTACGGTGTGTGTGTACTTGTCATCCTCCCATTGTGTACATCCCTCACTGTTGCCAGTGGTGAGGATTGAGGCTTCTTAATTACTGGACCATGCAGGGGCATCACAGATGTAATGAGAGAAAATGAATGTAATGAAGTTTGAAAAAGGAAAGTTAAATATAAATAAAAATAAATTATGCATATAGCTGAAAGGTAGGTACAGAATATGAGAAAAAGAATGTGATGGGGGGAATGGAAAGTAATGAATATTAAAAAGGAGGTAGTGGAATAAATGGGAAAAAAGAATTGAGAGAAAAGAGTTAGAAGATGCTATAAAGGAAGGTGAAGAAGTACCTGTACTAGGTCCAGACAGATTAGGGTATAGTTTTTATAAATACATGTGAGATTATGAAAAGAATGTAAACAGTAATAAAAATAAAAAGCAAGCCACCAAGGCAGTATTTGCATGAAACACTAGTTCATTTAACATTAAACACTGTCAGAGTAAAACCAACTAAGCGCTTTCGCCAAGAAACCTGAATTGGCTTCATCAAAGTCATGCAGTTATGATGCAACTTCCTTTATATACTCTAATTACTTAAGCAATTATTCATGATTTTGTTTGCATCAATGAATTACCCGGACTAAACGTAAAAGCATACTTCCCCTGAATATGTAATGTACACAATAACAAGTACATTCAAGATAAAAAATATTAGTAATAGGTACTAATAATGAACATAATAATATAAAACATACTTAAAAAATAAACTTAAAAATTCAAAACATAGTTGATCTGTTTGTTGCAGTCAGATAAGTGTTTTCACAGTACACTTAAAACTAAATCTCTGCTGCTCTTTGCTTCACAAATGGAGCTTTTGAACAATACTCATTTAAACCTGGCTTGCAACAAGCATTTAGTCCTAGTTGCCATTTATTTTCTCTGAATTCTAATTCTAATTCATCATCCCCACCCCTAGAGTCACTCTGTACTCTATCAATGACAAAGAATAAACATCTCTTGTAGTTGGGACATTCTAGAGTGTGAACATATAAAGCATTGTTCATTTTTTTATTTTTAATGTTTCTAAGGTGTTCAGTAATGCGATCCCTTAGCCTTCTTTTGGTCTTATGCAGAAACCAGGGCATGATAATCATGTAATTAAATAAACCACCATAGTGGTGCTGCAGTTGCACCTGCCTGGGTATCCTATACTATGTTCAAAACTTCCTATAAAGACATTTGTACCATCATTTATATTTTTACAGGTCTTGGAAGCACCACATTTGTACATCAATGACCTGCGCTTGCCTTGTTTTCTGTTGACACTTTCAAGAATATTCTTTATAATACATCCTCTACTGTACACAGCCTTAGGTTTATGCTCCAACTTTTCTTTCATTTCTTTGTCAGAATGAGTTTCGAATATATTATTAACACTAGATACCATGTTTGATGTTTCTGTATTGTATTGTAATACCAGAACATTGGTGTCTAGCTTGACTGCGTTGGTTCTATTAATATTTAGACCTGGTTTCAAAATAGGCTTAAATGTAGTATTTCTTTTAAGCATAACGTCTCTCTTCACTTTCAGCAGAAGACTTAAGGGGTAGCCTCTATTTAGGAACATTGCAATTAATGTATAGATCTCTTTTTTTAAATGTTTCATCGCTACTAATGAGCCTAGATAACCTGACCATTTGGCCTTTTATTATAACCTTCCTCTGATGGAAGGGGTGGCAACTGTTGTAGTGCAGTAACATATTGGAATATGTTTCCTTTCTGTGGATGCTACTGGCCAAGGTGCCCTCAGCAATGTCCTTAGTCAACTCAATATCTAAAAATTCTATCTTATCACAGTGCCATTTATATGTGAGCTCAAGGAAAGTGGTTGTGCCGTTGATGTATTTTACGAAGTTGTTCATCACATGTTCCTCTCCTCAACATAAAATTAGTATGTCATCCAGAAACATCACATTACAACAATACATTGGCCATAAAGGCAGAGGAAAAAACATATTTTCTCTACCATTCTAGGAGAACCAGATTCGCAAAGCTAGGGGCGCATTTGGCCCCCATAGCCAGTCCTGCTTCCTGATGATGAATTCACCTTCAAAAATCATAAAGTTGTTAGTCAAGACCACTTCCATGAGTCCACCTAATAAATTGACCTTGGATTGATCTATTGATTTGGTACCCATCACACTTTCTCTGAAGAAATCTAACCCTTCATTGTGGGGGATCAAGTTTATACAAGTTTTTGAGACATTTGGCTTGTTTTTTGTTATATTATGAAAATAATGTTTTTACTGGATATACTGAAGTAATAGGTGGAGAAAGTTATAAAAGAAGATGATTTATGGAAAAAGGGGAAGGGAAGAAGTAAACAAAACTGGAGACATTGGGAAATACTGACTACAACATATTATGAAGATTATTTGAAGAATGATAGATGTCATGAGAGAAGAACTTTAATGAAGTATGATGTTAAACGGAAAAGAGTAGATGACATGGTAAAGATGGCTAAAGAAGTAGTTGAGTGTATAGATAAGGGGAAAGGAGAAGAGAAAGTAACAGTGTGGGATGAGGCTAAGGTATCTGATAATACTGATCATGAGGGCATGTTGAACATTTTATAAGAATATGAGGTAGGAGAAAAAATAAGAAGGGTAGGGACAATTAAAAAAAAATTCTTGTGTGTCTGTGATGGTGAATGGATGTGTTGGACAAAAGATAAGACAGGGAAGAGGGGTAACTCATAGTTGTCTACTGGCCATGTGGCTGTTTGTGATGGCAATGAATGCAGTTATATAAACATGTAGATCAAAGTTAGAGGATAGCAGAGGTAGTAGATAGGAAGTTAAGTAAGGGATAAAGTTACCATTAATGTTAACTTAAGTGGATAATTTGGTCTTAGTAGCCAAGAACAAAAACTGGATGAAAGGAATAATTTACAGAATGGAACAGACTTTAGGTACAGTAGGATTATAGATAAGTAAGTTAAAACTAAGGGGTTTGGAGATGTGATAAGAATGTCAGGAATTTATTTTAACAGAAGTGAAATTGATGTTCTAGGGATTAAGTCTAGAATGGAATAAGTAGTAATGGAAAAGTGGGTGAGAAGGTCTAAAAAATACAAAAGTTGACAGACTGGTGGAGGGAGTTTCAGTTATCCCTAAGATAGTATATATGTTTAATACACATAGCGTAGGAAAGCTAGCACATTTAGCTGGTGGATACATGTTTCAAGCTGTAAAGAAATGTAATTATTGGGTATCTTTTTTCTTTTTCTCTAGGGAACAAGGCTGAATCCAGTAAAAAGAGCGAGAGTTTATGGATCTATATTACAAGATCGAAAAGTGTGATATAAAGTGTAAATATAATGAATGTGTAAATAATGAAAGAAAGCTGGAAAAGTGTTAATGTAATAAAGCAACCTTATTATTCCCAATAGGTACCATGGGATTTGTTCTAGCCACCTGAGCTACCACAAACTCAAGCTTAGCTTAAGGTCTCAGCTGATGGATGGCAGCTGCAGGAGTGCAATACTCCTTTGATTCTACACTGCAGTTATCAGCAATCCAATCACCTGGAGTGGGAATAGAACTCACAGCCTTCTGGTCTTCCAGCACCAAATGCCAGTGTAATACCCGCTGAGACACTGACACTCATAAAAAAGGTTAGTTGTTGAAATGCTTACTTGTGAAAAGATTCCTTACCAATATAGATTAGAGGAATTATGGTCAAGAGTGGATTGCCAGGAAAAAAAAAAAAAGAAGAGGAAGGAAAGAAAGAAAACGACTTAGCGAAATTCCCTTAAACTAATGTGAATGGTGTTGGCGGTGCAGCTGGTAATAGCAGGCTACTGCAAGCTGAGGGCCAGAACTTAGTTTGCTAAGCACAAGCACTTAGATGTTTCAGACAGTACATACATGAAGCTATGACTGGCCCAGATGGAGGGGAGGGGTCCCTTACTTCATTTCAGTGTTTGGGGGGGGTGCCATTTTCTTTCCTTTCAAACACTTTTTTATGGACTGTTGTCTTGAATTCAATCAGCTGGGAGTGGAGGGAGAATGAGAAATGAGAGGGGAAGAGAGAACAAAGTGAGAGTGGCCTTACATGTTAGAACTAGGAGTACACAATGGGTTGAGGAAAAGTTAACAATGTCTACAACAGTATTGGATAAGAACAGAATAATTCTTATGGAAGGCTAATGGTTTACAATAATTACTTTAAGAGTAAAAAGATCACACAGAGAAACCAATTAAACACAACAAGAAAAATCTAGCAAAGCTAGAATTTCCACTGTGTGATACCTTAAACCTCTTGTGTCAGAGGCAACATGGGATATTTGCAAATTACCCTTTAAGGATATCAGGTGTTTCAGCTAAATGGCAATTCTGAATGTCCAAGACATTTTCTTTTACTTTTACTTTTAAGTCTTTTTATGGACAATTTTAGGCCAATAAAACCAAACCCCTCTAGCTGTGGACATGCATGTTTGAAGGCAAATCATAAAAAATAATCATATTTGCTTTACATAGAATTGTAGTCCTCTGCCTTGTTACCTGTTAGGCATGCCACTGATATCTTCTTATATTTGTAAGTACTACTGCTTTTGTATGCACATATTCATTGGTGTTACGCTTTTTTGATGCAGCTTAATATTTTCTTTCCTTCATGCTATGCAGTGCCTACTATCATTGTTCCGAACAGTATGCATACTGTTCTTCTTCACTCTTGATATTGTTTTCCACAACAAGCTTTTCTCTTCACTGCTATCAAAATTTCACACATTTCCTCAAGAAGCTAGCTAAACATGACTACCTGCAACAATATGTTTTATATCACAGTCATTTTTTTGTGTAACAGTGACTGTTGCATTTCATTTATCATATGAATTTAGCTGTTACAGCAGGGATCAAGCATGAAAGGCCATTTGGCACAGCAGCAGCATCAGCAAAGCAAATGTGATGACAACACTTAGTAGGAATATACACAAATGTCAACTCGTGTATCACAAGGATGGGCTATAGCTTCAGAAAAAATAAAGGGTGCAAAGAGCAAAGTCTGGGTTTTAAACAGTTGAGCTATAACATGAAAGTTCAGACAAGCTAGCAAATGTACAAAGAGCCCTTAGCAACAACACTGCATAAAGACAAAGAGTATCAAGAATTTCTCTAAAGTTAAAGACAGATCAGTTATGCAGATAAGACACCTTTCAGTTAGCTTAGCTTCTACAAGTGTGTAACTTGTGAAGGCTGATGAATAACAATGACTCTGGCCTTCAGTACAGGAAGGGGCAAGCTGAGCTTAGAGGTATCGTGCTGAGGAGATGAATTCATTATGCAGACATCACAACTCCTCAATGTAACATCAAGTGACTGTTCAGCAACAGAGGATGAAGAAGGAGGTGTTATGCATACGCATGGGAACCCTAAGTCACAGACGGTGGCTTAGCACTTTCAGATGAAGTAGTAGAAGTATCACAGAAGAAACCAGTTTTTAAATTGAAGCAACACATTAATTTTCACATGCTGCTTGTGCCACCAAATAGTTACATCTAAGCATAGACAGGTCACCAGAATGCACCTCAAAACAAATATACATACATATTTGTCCAAACTGTATTCCACTGTACCATCTATCAATTACCGGTTTCCTTACATATATACCATTCAAACTGCTTATGCAAGTCGGATCAAAAAAAGCACATCACCAAGTGGGAGGCAGGCATTATGAGGGACACAGACTCTTGTTCATACCATATTGTGGCATTTGTAAACAAATGTAAAATATACTAAAGTAAAGTCATCAAAATGTCCCGCTCCCTGCATCAGACCACATGGCAGTATCATTCTTGCTTCCAGGTACAGTTTATAACACTATGCAATCTGCCAGGTATGCACACTTAATGAGAAATTCATCTTCCAGAAGATGAGTATACAGATAGTCACACGTGACTTATCTGGAACATGTTAGAAGAAGTGAAGCCACTGTTGTGTACTCAGGCTAATTATGTATGAAGCACCACTTGGAACTCCTTACTTCTGCAATATCACTGCAGTACCATTAATTCCTGTGTATCCACCTTGCAACAGGATCGACTGACAATTAGTCAAGTACTGTTAGGGATAAATGATTTGAACCTAAATCACGCATCTAATATTTGCTGCACATTTGCAATGTTTTCTCCGCTCAGTATATATTTGCAAGAAATGTCTTCCTTTTATGATATTACCACTATATGAGGAGAGACATGATTGAGTTCTCAGAGTACGTGTCCCAAGCAGGTATGACTCTAGCCCTAAGCAGCATCCTACCTTCACCAAAAATGATACCACAATACCAACAAAAAATATTGGCTTAGTTTCTGGTATCTTTCCAAGAGGATCCAGTATCTGTCACCCGGGAATGACATGGTTGACAGGCCTTGATACTTAACCAGAGATGGTCTCCACCTGTCACCCGTAGGATTCCAGATCCTGGCCAAGGCTCTTGCCTCCCCCTTTGTGCTTTTTTTAAGCTATGACCCAAAGACAAATCTTCCAACATAAAAGATCTGTCAAAAAGCAAATTGAAGGTTTGTGATGTCAGCCTGTGCATAGCAGCAGGTCTGCAATGGCAAGAATAAAAGGGTATAGATGAAGCAGATACAAGACCTCCTCAATAAAGCAAGACATATGTGATAATTTAATAAAGACATTTATTGAAAAAAAAATACAGCAAGACAAAGCAAGTTGGTCTTCATAATGGGGGACCTAAATGATAACATAACAAGACATGTGGATTGTCTTGGACTACATGGCTGGAGTATCAGGTTTCAAAGCAAAGACAGAAAGATAAAGAAGACAATTACAGATATGATTCATATCAGATGCCTAGAACAAGTTGTTCATCAACTGAAGTGTTTGAGAAATGCTAAGACCTGAAGTGACACATCTATGTAACTAAGCTAACTGTTACTGCTACATATTATCATTTTAGATGATGGCATTAAGTATCTAAGTGTCCCCAGGTTGGCAAGTACATTTTATTTATTTGACATTTGTTAACTGGGTTAGTCTGACTGGGTGAAAAGCCCTTTTTCAGCAGAGACCCAAGGAGAAAAGCTCCAAACAAATACAATGGGCAGGATTCACAAAGCCTCCTTGTAAGAGTTACAAAGCTTACACGGAGGCTGCAGTTAAACGGTGTGACGTCAGCATGTCATGCATATGCATGAGGGCATGCTGAATCACACCTAAGGCTAACACGGTCCGTGTAAGACAGTAGGGGGCATGTCCGTAGGGCGAGCCCTGCAAACGGACATGACCCAGAAGAGTAAAAGTCCCAAAAGTAAACGCCCACGACAGAGTCCGTGGAAATATGAATAAACACAACACAACACAACACATGCCCCCACAGACTATGAACATAAAATGTATAAATGAACATCTTATATTTTTTTTTATAAGTTGTAAAGATGTTTGCCCGTGAGTGCTTTCGTTTGCGCGGGCATGTCCAGTGCTTAGCCACAGTTAGTAGTCAGTGGAAAAGCACACAAGATCTAAATATGCAAAGTAAGCCAAGAAGCAATAGCGTAGCGGTAGAGACGTTGGCTGAAGAGGAGGCAGTCATGATTCGAGCCCCCACAACATCAATTTTTATTTTTAGTGAAATAAGCACGAAAAAATTCCCTGACATATATGTACATATATAAAATTATATTTTATGTAAAATGTAATGAAATGGGCCATGTATTTTGAAGAAATGTGAGATAATAAAAATAAAAAAAAATGTCAGATGTGCCTATAGCTGAGCTACAGTCTAACAAGTTGAGTATATCTGCCTGTAGGTGAGCAGTGTTTTAACAGGTTTAAAATGAGTGCCCGTAGGTGAGCAGTGTTACAACAGGTGTAAAATGAGTGCCCGTAGGTGAGCAGTGGTTTAATAGGTGTAAAATGAGTGCCTGGAGTTGAGCAGCATTTTAACATGCTGAAACTGTGTGCCCATAGCTGAGTTGAGCGTAACATGCGTGCTGACAGCCAAACCATGCATAAACCAGCGTGATCCATTTGCACGGAGCTGCGCACCACACCAACAAGCTAACCGACGGGCAACGTTGAGCAAGCTGTATCAAAACTGCCTTTACACAGACGCACCTCCTAGCCTGTGTAGACAGTCATAAAATATAAAAAGCAATGGCCAGGTTCGAACCCAGGATACCATGTACCATAGTCAAAGTACTGAACCACTAAGCCATGACTGTTGCACTTAGAAATGCAGTAATAGCATATATATAGGAATGAATAGAAAGAGGAGCATGACAAAGCAGGTTATGTGAAGCTGATACAATTCCAAAATGACCAATCACAGGTAAGTGCGGGAAAAACGGCATATATAAGCCCCATAGGCGGGAATACACAGCATAACTGATTGTAGAACTGACTTGCAGCCAGGATGTCAGGTGTAGGAGAGGGTAGTTGCTTCCGAGCACAGAGGTGGGGTGTTGAGGAGTCCAAATATATGGTTTGGCTCCTCGTCCATAATCATGAGGCCCAACTCATGCAGGGCCAGGTCTTGTGGGGAGCATATAGGGCTGAGGCATAGGACTGGTTGGCACATGATCTCACCAGTGCCACAGGAATACCAAGGACTGGTGAGCAGGTCTGTCACCACCATGCGGACCTGAAGAGATGGAAGCAGGACCAACTGAACCATTGGATCCAGGAGCCCCGGCAAATGCCCAATGACCCACTACTGAGTAAGTTACATGTAATTATTTATTAAGAAATTATGTAAGAAATTAACCTAGCTGATACTATGGAGATGTGTATTCCAATATTACTTCATTTATATTACAGCTGCAGGTGTCTGTTCTGCGAACCGTCGAGCCTATGGCGATAGGCTGGTGCGGTTGCACCACCAGGCAGGTCAGTAATTCTCTCCCTGTAACTGTAAATACATATATAAGTATGACAGTTAGCAAAAAGAGTGCAGTGTAGTCACTAATTAATAAAATGTGCAAGTAACAGTGTAAGAGAGTTTGCAAGTATTGCTTGATTACAAAAGTGTGATGCAGCCTGTAATCCAAACATAAAAATGAAACAAGTCTGAAATAAAGATGTCCCACCTGTAATATAATAGTGCATAACCTGCAGCAGGCTGAAAAGTACAGCTGCAGAAGCTGAGTAAAACACATGTGTGAAATATATCCCTGTTGAAATTCAGAAACATGACATAAGTGAGACTGTTGGAAAGGATTGTCATAACTAAAGGTAAAACATGTCAATAAAGCCTAGAATTAAGTACCATCCTGAATTGTAAAAATAAAACAAGTGAGAGAGTGTGAGAAAGAGGTATGAATCCACCAATAAAGTAGTAATAACTCCTGAATAAAGTATACTGCAGTCAGTACAGAATGAAATGAATGTGACAGGCAGAACCAAACAGCAACATGTGTTGGAAACAGTACTGAAGCTGGAATGTGTGTCCCAAAATCTGGATATGTTGCTCTCAGTCTGCAATATGCAGATAGTATGGTTGTCTGAAATACCAAACATCCACAGTTGTCTATAGCTATATAAAGCAAATGTAGCAGGATGATGTAGCTGAACAGAGCCAGATATGAATGTGTATGAATAAAAATGAAATGTATATTGATGTAGCAGTAACATTCCTATCACCAACCTGAAGTAGTTATCACATAGGAACTGTAGTGTGTATATATCTGCAGCTAGTAGAAATGTACAGCATATGTATTGGTATTTGAAGTTGTTAATTAAATATTTCTTCACTCTACCCTATAACCACAAATAATCCATTCCACGTGAAATTGGTATGTGCAATCACAATTAAGACCCCTGGACATTTGTCCTGTTGGTTCATACATATTAGCATGTACGTTGATGCATCTGCCCTGTTCATACATCCAAACCTGATGGCCTGTTGCCATCAATCAACCCTGCATGTTGTTGGATTGTGTATTGCTGTTCAAATTATGCATGTGTTATGCTTGCTGTTCAATGGCTTGAATTTATGGGTGTTTGGTTAATGGGAATACTAATGCATGCTGTTACAACTAATTGTGAATGGTATTGTACGTTACTAACCCAAACTGTCATAACATAATGCAAAACATAGGACGACAGGGAAGGCGGGTTCCAGCGGTCCCACCTCTCCCACCTCAGCTGGCGAGTGCACCTGGCAGTAGTGTCCAGGCCGGACCCTCCTCCGGTGTCCCTGTGCCACCTGCGGGTGGAAGCGCTGCAGGGGATGGGGCTCGTCCCCCCTCAGCAAGCATGGCCGGAGGAGAACATCCACTCACCCTCCGTAGTGTCCGAACCGTGGTGCATAGGGAGATTCGGCACGTTGTGCTTAGGCCCCTACGCCAGCTTGAGGCATGGGTGGCACAACTCACGGGCGTGCCTGCTGCCCAGCCTACACAGCCCCCAGCACAGCCCCGTCCTGGGCAGTGAAGGCACAGTGGCAACTGCCCATGGGTGGGGATCTCATTTCCACTGTTGCCATCTGTGGGCTCATGGGCTCGAGATATTCAAACATTCGTCCCCGTCAATTGTGTAACCCCCCCACATGTATCATACACCGCCCCTGTATGCGTCTTGTTTGTCTTGTCTGTTAACCTACCCAACCTACCTCCCCAGCTATACCGACTTCCTGTACCTGACATACCACTCTCACCTGGAAAAAAAAAAAAAAAAGCGCACTCTGTACCCACAAAAAAATTACACCCCATGCATAGCTGCCCATTTTGCACACATGTCTGCTGGACATGTAAACTGGCAATTACAATTGGCTGTACAACAAGTATTATTGTTGTCCTTACACCTTTCTCAGGGGGGGAAGGTTTCAAATGTCACACCAAATTACAAACATATGCACAGCTGTTGCTGACGAAGAAATGGGCAGCTATGGGCCTTACCTACATCCCTTCTGCAAAACCCGAGCTTGTTTCCCTACTGTCCTACCCTCTTTGTGACCCCTTTTTCACCACTTTCCTATCTCCCCATTTTCTTTTCTTTCAAAGAAAATAGCGCGGGTGTGCACAAGAGTAAGCACTTTTAAGCAGTAGTAAGCGGGTGTGCGCGAAGCTAAGCACCAGTGCACATGCGTGACCACCACGCAAACCAGCGCTAACCCACTTACAACTGCTTAAAAGTGCCTTAGTCACTCTGAATGACAAGGCCTGTAGTTTTCTCAACAGCAAAATAAAATACCTCCCTCAGTCTCGAACCCAGGACCTTGGAAACACTAGTCTGCATGACTTACCACTAAGCCATGAGTGCTATACAAGAACATTGTGCTGAAAGAAATATGTCATAAAATAGTAGGAATTAATTTAAAGGGAATATACAAGTCTAGTACACAAAGCATGTCATGTATATTTACTGTCAAATCTAGTGGATTTGTAAAATAGTACTGTGTGCTGAGAAACAGTCATGCTAGTTGGTAGCTACTAGGTAATAATGTCACAGTAGCATCTGGCAAGCCACACACATACTCAGAGCAGGATAAACACAGCCATAGTTGAATAGTTAGTTCAGACATAGCAACTGTGACTGAGTTACAGGGATGTCCCTGATGTGAAAACAAATGTCAACTGTGCCCCACTGTCACCCTGCCAAATGTACTAACAGTAGCTTACAGAACAACATGCATTGCAGTGTCTACAACCCAGCCTGAAATATGAGAGACATACCAACCCTTACACTCACAGAACAGTGTCCACAGCAAACCCAGCATGGTCCCCACCCTGATAATCTGAAAGGGCTACGCCTACCTAACAGACCTTTTTATAGCACAGGCCTGTAATCACAGTGAGAACTGCAATCACTACACAACAGGCTGCATGCAATTAGTAAATGCTGGCTAACAATTGGTGCAGAGGCCATCACATGGACATGTGCAGATACATACAAAAGCATCCTGTACTCCCAGTCCACACATGCAATACTGTCATTGCACTCGCTGGAGGTAGAGAGAGAGAGGGAGAGAGAGAGAGAGAGAGGGAGAAAACAAAAAAAAAAACAAAACAAAAAAAAATAAATAAAAGAAAGAAACAAAGAAACAAAGAGAAAGAAATAACAAACCTGAAACAACAAAGCAAAGAGGCAGGCAGCAGGCCAAGCAACTGCAAGCCTACACAAACAGCTGCAACAAACACAGGTAATGTAAAGTACTACTATAATACTCTACATACTGTGAACCCTCCAGATGTGTTATTGGTCTGTATCTATGTATATGAGGATGTGCATAGGGACAGGGCCATACTGAAACTGTCAGTGAAGGCTCCACATACATATGTATGTGATGGTAGCTATGTGCACATAGCAATGTAGGTTGTAGTGCAATGTACAAGTAGGTGGTACAGTAATGGGTGTTCAGCAGTACGTTACTGTGTGTATACATTTGTGGACCTAAAAAGGAGTATATATATATATATATATATATATATATATAAAAAACATGTGTATACGTATGTATATCGAGATATGTATGTACATATATATATATATATATATATATATATATATATATATATATATATAATATGCATATGTGTATAGATAGATAGAGAGGGATGTAGAAATACATAGACAGATATAGTTTCACAGTGGCATAGTTTAGTACAAGGCTATCTGCAGACAGTGTATAGAATAGATTTAGAAACCTGCGCCTCTGTATGGTAGTGACACAGTGAAGACCCCCCTACATAATAGCATTAGTGTACTGTGCCTCTGTCTAGTAGTGACACAGAGAAGACCCCTGCTGTAAACCTATGATCTCCCATCCACTTGTCAAGAATGCACATGAAGAGTGTCAGTGAGGGTCTCTGCCTAACATGAACTGGGATCCTGTTCCACAGTATGGGAAGCCTCTTAGTGATGGATCTGTCCCTACAGTATGTCCTATTCATATGTGTGCTGAGGTTTAAATCCGTAGCTGTTGTGCTTCTGATGGATTTGGATTGTATGAGGTGGAACATGTCCATCACTACCAGATTGGACATGGCCTACTACATCAGGCACAGATCACCCCCACGTAGGCAGTATGCTATGGAATAGAGCATGAGTTACGTTAGTCTGGCAGCATATGACAGTTGTTGCAGACCCTTGATCCTCCTGGTGATGTACTCATGGGGTCCCCCTAGCTGTTGCAAGTGCCAGGTGAGGTACATACCAAATGGGGCATAGTACACAGTCATGGGCCTGATAAGGGAGGAGTATAAGGGTACAATGACCCCTTTTGATGTGGATGTGAATCCCTTCATGATAAGGTGGGCAAGGTAGGAAGTCCATCCAACCACTTCGGCAACGTGGGTGTCAAATGAGAGGTCAGCATTGCACAGTGTCACCAGGTCTCCGATTACTTTGTCTGTACTCAGTGGGTTATTGTCTATGTGATAATATGTAGGTACCTTGTCCGTCCAAAAGGGTATGAGTATACATTACGTGGCATGCAGTGTCAGGCAATGACTCCGTTACCAGTCGTTGGTGTCCATGAGGCCTGTCAGTAGGATGTATGTGGCAGCAGGTGTATCGCCTATGGCGCCTAGTATGCAGTCGTCTTTGAACATTGTCAGACACTACCCTCCCATGTCTGCTTCCACATCTGAGAATGATATGCCGAACATGAGCAGTCCCAGGACAGAGCTCTGTGGGACACCACATGTGACTGGCTCTGAGTCTGACATGGCACCAGTGAGGCTGACTATAGGGTTTCTATCCATTATCTGGTTTGCAACCCATCATGTGACATATGGATTTACATGTCAGCTGTTGATCATGTCTATGATGGCAGAGTGCGGTATTGTGTCGAATGCTGTAGGCAAGTCCAGGTAGGCTGTATGGACCGCTATGCCCTCAGCAATGGCTATAGTGACTGATTTGAAAAGGTCAACCAGGTTCATAAGGCAGGATCTGCCCTCTACAAAGCCAAACCAGGTGGGATCAAGTATCTAAGTCCCCAATGTCTCTGAGCATTGGTACCATAATGATCCTTTCCATAGTGTTGCAGACTAGGCTGGTTAAGCTTATGGGGCGGTAGTTACCAGGGTCTGTAGAGGTGCCTCCTGTGTGGAGTGGGACTACTGTTGCTGTATGCCAGTGTCCAGGTACATATGCTGTAGTAAGGCTACGGCTGAATAGCATGTAATGTGCATGTGTAGCTCCACTTGCAGTTCACGTAGCATGCAACCTGCAATACCGTTGGGTCCCATTGCTGCTGTGTTTACAGCTCCGCTGAGGGTGGTTCCCAGCTGGACATCTGAGATAACAGGGAGGTTACAGTCAGCTGGGATAAGTAATTCCACATGTGTGGGTGAGGGAGTGTAGAAACCTGCACTGAACCTGTCTGCCAGACTGTTGGCATTATCTGTGTGTTCAGTGTAGCGTATGTCACTGTGAACTAACTGTGAACACAACTGAGGGTTCCCACCCAGGTGTGTAACATAGCAGAGGAAGGCCTTGTGGTTATCTGTAGTGACCATAGCGATGTCCCTCTCATTGTTGGCCTTGCATGTTTGTACGACAAAACCTATCTTTATACTACTGCTGATGAGAGATGCCATAGCTCTATGGAAGTATGCTCTGCCGTGCAGTAGCTACCATCTGTTGTTATACAAGTTGTTCAATGCTGGGGTCCACCAGACAGGATGCCTGCCCTTGGTGCAGAGAGTCATGGTTCCATTTGTGATTGCATGATCCATGCATTCTTGGAGATGTCTGTAGAAGCATATGTGATGGTGTCTGCATTGTGGGAAGTGGATTATACTGGCCCAGTGGGCATTAAGGATACCAACTCAGTTATAAGACGTGTAAAGTCGGCATGTGAGAGGTTTCCCACTGTAGTCTGTTGTGTTGTGGGGGAGGTGGGATATGTATATCCAGGGTGATTAGTCTGTGATCAGATGTGACTAGTGAGGGGTATACTTCCAGTGTGTAGCACATTGTCCCCATGTTTGTGATGATCAGGTCTAGTATATTATCTCCTGTTGTGGGAGAGGTGACTAGCTGTTCCATTGCATTTGACATAGTGAATTCTGGGAACCTTTGGGCTAGGGTGTTTGGGGTAGAATAATGCACCCAGTGTATGTCAGGGTAGTCGCTCTATGCCAATATGATGGTGTGTGGTGGGACATTCATATCCTCCAATGTCTACAGGAAGGCCGACTGTGGTCCCTGAGATCGGGAGGGTGGTCTGTAACATGCTACCAGTTGTATAGCAGGTTTGCCTATGGTTATCTGTACCTGGATGGTCTGTGATGCTTCATGTGTTGCCACTAACCTGGAGGTGTGTGTGTCCTCCATGAATATGGACACACCCCCTCCCTTTTTGTTTTGTCCCGAGTCCTGGGTCCAAAATGCATGATACGGGGTATAGCCTGGTACCGCTGGTGTGCTCTCAGGAGCCTTGAACCAGGTTCTCACTTACTGCACAGACATCGAGATTGGTAGAATATGTACGTACAGATATATGTAATACACACATACATATATAGATATCTGTAGAGACTTACACATATACAGATAGATCTGACTGACAACAGATATGTCTGTATATGACTATCTCTCACTCTCTGTCCCACCCCCTCACACTCACACTCACCCTGTGTCTCTCTCTCTCACTCTCTCCCCTCTCTCCCACATCTATATGTATATATCTACATCTATATATACATATGATATATACATATATACAAACAGATATATATCCATATACAGATATAAATATATCAATACATATATATATATACATATATATATATATATATATATATATATATATATATATATATATATATATACATATATAGACTGTGTAAGGCACATGTGTGCAGATGTCTTGCTACAGGTGCCTGGTGTCACAGGCCTGGAGTGAACACCAGTGTGGATACTGGAGTACCATACCCCATTCAAAAACACTGACACCAGTAACCACCACATATGTACATGCCTGCCCACCACTGCATGTGTCAGGCGGGAACAGGGTCAACAAGTGTACAATAGGCTCCACATCAATATACACAGTGGCACACTAGTCCTGTAATACCTGTACATGGAATGTGTCAGCGGACATGGTGTGTCAGCTATGGACATATAGGTCACTGTACCCCTCTACACCCCACAATGTCCTACACGGTATGTACCTCCCATGACAGCTACAGATATGGTGAAGGACACAGACATATGCAAGTAACTGAGTCAATGCAGTCAAACACCACAGAGCACACACAGACTACCTACATAGAGGTTACCACTGCTGGATATACATAGTTCGGTCACACCCATGACAGTTGTCTCCCAACCATGGCAACACCTCCAACATCCACAACACAAATTACGTATGTCTGCCGTCCTTGCCACTGCAGTATAGAGCACATGGTGGAGGTACGGGACCCTACCCACAGATATGACATACCCTGTAGTAGACCACACAGAATTAAGAAGCAAGCCTCCCCACGAGTAGATGTCAGACATACCCCTGCTGAATGTTATGCTGATAGGTAATATGCCATATGAGTCACCCTGTGTAACTGTTCGTAAGGAGCAGGTACGATCATAACACGTGTCACAAGGGGCAGGGTAGCATAACAGTATGCTTCTGTAGGCCCTGGGCCAACAGCACACTACCTACCTAGGATGCAATGCACACCCATTAACACATTGCAAATGGAATATGTGAGGTGGAATGAGTGTGCTAGTGACTGGGTGCATGTTGTGTACTGGTGTGATTGCTCACCATGACTGTCTGTCTGTCATGGTAGTGTGTGTCCTTGGTGTGAGGCCAGAGACAGGTGTGTGGGGTATTGCGGTCAACACATACTACATTGCCATATGTTGTGCTGTGTTATCCTGTATGTCACTGTGGTGTAGGTAGGGTTATGGCAAGTAAGAGTAGTGTGCAGTACCAGTGAAATATGTAACATGCATTGTGTGCAGTGCATGGGCTGATAATGTTCCCCATACAGTACCTTGATTCAAACCCCCAGTGTGAGGTTGTGTATTGTACCTGAAGCAGTGCGTTGACTGCTGCAGTATACTAGTCTGTTGTATGGAGTGTGCCAGGTACTGTTGCACAGTTGTCGGATGAGCACTGATATCTGGTCATGTACATGTGTATCCCCCAATAGACAGACAGATGCTATATATGGTGCCTAAGTTATATCACTGCAGTCAAGTATAATGTGTATTATGTGTGCTATAGTCTGCTGACAGATATTGCTGACATATTTCCCTTCTCCTTTTCAGGGACATGGTTCACCAGCGGAACCCAGTCTACTCTGCTGCAGAGGAGGAGGAGATACACCAGAGCCTGGTGCAGGATTTCGCTGTACTCTTTTCCCGCACCAGCCAGAACCAGCAGGAGGGGGCTGCACTGTGGCAAGACCTGGTCCATTGGGTAAATGACATAGGCACACAGAACCGGACATATGAGCAGGTACGCCATCACTGCAGTGATTTAATTAGAAATGTCCGTCAGGGTGCATCGGATATCCACAGGCAGCAGCTTACCACAGGTGGTGGGGTGGCTAGACATCCCCCCTCACCAGACTGGAGGGACTACTCCTGAGTGTTGTGGCTCCAGCACAGCAGCAACAACAACAGCATACATGTGTAAAGATGGGGGCTGGAGCCACACAGCAGCAGGACACAGAGCGTGCAGGTAACATGCCATGTGTATAGTGACCATTCTGTACACTGTTAGGTTATGCATGTGTGGGGTGTGTCCTCGATTTGTAGCTGTTATCTTGGTAATTATTGTGCATTAGTGATAACCTCATTATCTGCAGTACACCTGTGGAAGCTAACTGTTGCACTACTGAACTGTAACATGCCCACAGTATCAATGGCACAGTTGTGCCCACTGACGATAAATGTCTCTTTTCCGCAGGTCCCTTTGGTGTAACAGCAAGGCAGCCTATCCATGCTGATGAGTGTGTAATACCACAAGAAAAACCAAATAATACGTAAACAGAATAAAAAAGGGCAGCGAAACCAGAGGTAAAATCAGAACTAATTCCACAAAAATAACGTAATCAACAACTTTTAATTTCCGTTTTCGTCCTTGGACTTCATCAGAATATATAAAAACAATTAAAAACTAGTTTAAATACAAAACAGGTGACACGTAAAGAAAAGATCATTGGTCAAATAATAATCCAATTACCATTACCTTCACTACTCTGTATACTAATAGTAATAATAAGCTGAAGCAGTAGTGCTATGTGTTTGATTGCAGGTGTGTTTGTGTCTGTGGGTTGATATCTCATATACTGAGGTGTGTGCATGTGTGCATGTGCCCATGTGTGCATGTGTGCATGTGTGCATGTGCCCATGTGTGCATGTGTGCATGTGCCCATGTGCCCATGTGTGCATGTGTGCATGTGCCCATGTGTGCATGTGTGCATGTGTGCATGTGCCCATGTGTGCATCAGTGGTGGCATTGTGTACACATTGTAAACTGTGTTTCCTGTCTTACTCCCACAGGTTCTGATGCTGCTCTGGTGTCATGCAGCAGGGAACCTGAATCAGCTGCTGTGGATAGTGATGATGATACCTGTGTAATGGCACAGGTAGGTGTGCCAGGGTCCGTCATTGGTCAGTAAATTGACACTACACAGCTGTCGACCCCATCAATGCGCACAGTCATCCTGCCAATACATCCTTTGTCACCAATGTCCCTAGGTGATTGACAGGATACAGTGGGCATTGACCAGGGTAATGTGGTACCGGTGGCACATGCATCCCCACACTGCAGCCATGGCCAGGGCCCTGACACGGTGCCACACAGGCAGACATCCATGGGTTTTCGTGGGAGCATCCGTGGGCGTACCGCCCCTGTCAGACGTGCCCACAGAGGTCTTTCAACCCCAGCTATGTTTCGGGCTGTAATGCAGGCACAGTCACGTATGGAACGGTGCACCAGACAGGGTCTGAGGGAGCTGAGAGCATGTCGCACAGCCATGAGTGACAGTATGCGTGATGTTGCGGCAGCCATCCGCAACTTCACCGAGGTCATTGACAGACGTTGGGGGGACACATTAGATCTGTTCCACAACTATATGTCCATGAGCCAGGGCAATGGTGGATGGTTGAGGCATTGACGTGGCCGTATGCCAGCAACAACAGCAGCTGGCAGCCGTCGCGGATGACAACAGGACCATGGCCGCTCACATAGTGCCAGCAGCAGCCCCAGCAATGCTGGGTCTGTGCTGTCATTGGACCACCCCAGGAGACCACGTGCGCGTGGTGCTGGACAGTCCCAACAGGGACCTGTCTCCAGTCAACGAACACCTGCTTCTGATGACAGTACCCAGTCTGGATTGGTACCTGATATGGTCCATAGCACCCCTGCCAGGCACAGGTACCATGTCCTTGGCCACAGACAGTGATCTGTATGTCCTGGCAGGTACAGTCTGCGGCTGTCCACAAACACCTCTATATGGCAGCCATGAGGTGGGACTGTGTGCATTCATACACACATGCAAATTGATAACACCTAGGGCTACCGCATACACGCACACACTGCATCAACATTGCCCCATCTTGTACTGCTGTCCCTCACCAACACACACACACAGACATGTCAATTGGTTGTATCAGTGGCAGACTCAGGCATACCAGGTACACACCCTGTGCATATGATGAAACTGTGCCACCTCCTGCAATCTGTAAGATCAGTGCAGGAACAGGTTAACATGGTGCTGATGCACAGGGTGACTACATAGACGTATTGTAATAGTATGATGTTGACAACAGTACAGTGTAATTATAGCATTGTGGGTATATACCAGCATGCCTGATGCAGTTACAGTATGAATGTCATTCTATTGTTTTGTACACTCGTACTAATTACCACAGTGTTCTGTCTGCACATCTTTGCATACTGGTGGTGAGGCTCTGAAGGGATGGTTACCTACATAGGTAGTACAGGGGATACTCAATGATGGCCATGTCAACTGCGAGTTGCATGCTGTCCACACACGACTCTGCAATGCAGATGTTTCAGGATGTTGATATCTGTGCAGTACTACACAGCAGGTTCAGGGCTCACAAGAGCACACTAGCACTACAAGGTCACACCTCATACCATGCATAACAGCACCAAAACACAGAACTAACTATGACAGGAGGGAGAGTGTCCATAGATGTCAAGGATACTGTGGTGCCAGGACAGGTAGCATATATCATACTACGTCTGGAACTGCTGAGTGAGGGCTCAGTGTCTGTTATTTGACATGTATATTATTACAGGTATGAGCACTTGGGTATCAGGCCAGTTATTCAACATTACGAAGGTACGTGGTCTATACACTTGCGGGGGTTTCTGCTGGACCCAGCCCATCTGACCTGGGAATGTCTGGGTACTGGCTTAGAGTGCCTGCATATATGCACTGTTACATACTGGAAGTCATACACCTTGTTTGTTGTAGCATAGTCTACATACAGGCCTGCTGACTGTAGCTTTGATTGTATGCATGTTTGCCTGTTATGTTCCTGAAACACTGATTCCACCTGCGGTGCAGATATACAGTGCCTCTGTGGATCTCTAGTGACATCTGTGTTGCTTACTGTACTGATGTCCATGTGTCACTTTACAGAACGTCACTGTTTGTCCTGTTTGCATGTAGCTTGCCTGTAACACATTGCATATGACATACCTCACATTTGCTCAAGACAGCAATCATATATGCCAGCACTAACAATTCAGGAGCACTACACCCTCACATAGTCACCTTGGGTACCTTGTTCCCCATTGGCCCTATGTGTTGTTACTTAGTATGGGAGTCACAATGCTTTGGTAGCATGTGCAAAGGTCACCTGTCAATCTACTCTCAGGTCCAGTTGGTGAATCTGTGAGTCATGTGGCAATGTTACAGCTGCCTCATGTACACAGACAACCCTCTCCCCTTCCCATAAATGTACAAAACATGTGAGAGATGCAACCACATAGCCAAACTGGGGGCTAAGCTCTGTTTACACAGCAATGGCATTCCCTGTCAGGTGGAGTGGGATACTACAGTGAATACAGTACTGGTCTCCCATAGACCTGCCACGACCACAATCCAAACACAGACACACACAGGTACATTATTGGGCTCTCAGAATAGCATCCTGCCTGAGCAGCTGACACCTGCAAAGCAGACACACAAGCACACATTACGCCAGAGCAGAGCACATGCGACACATAGCTCACAAAGCCTGTGTGCCAAACAGTGTCAGGCCATACAGCTAGACAACACACCTGCTACGGTTGTATGAGGTACCTCTATTGACACGTACACGGTGGTCCTGCTCCCAGGCTGAACAAGGTGACGGTCACGCAGATCTGCCCGTCGGGCACTATGATCCACCACATAACACAAGCAAAGCAGTCACTCCAAGGCATGTAGCAGTATCACTCAGTCATTGTCTGTGCCAGTGTGTATGACCTCTGACGCACCTCCCTGGACTACATGTTAAGGGACATGGAGGGGCTCTCTGAGGTTGTGACACAGGCTGGTATGACCCTGGCTTTGGGTAGCATCTCACCCTCACCATGAATGCTGCCACAATATGTAGACAGAATCATCGGTTTCTGCACTTAACGTATCTTTCAGTGACATCCAAAGGGGATCCAATGCCTGTCAGTGTTGGATTACATGCTGGACATGCCACATTGCTTTGCTTGGGACAGCTTGCACCTGTCACCCATGGGCCGTTGTATATTGGCAGATGCTGTTGCTACACACATACTGCCTTTGTATGCAAGGCTGTCATTACATAGCCACCTACACAGGTATCACACGGGATGGGACACTAATAGCAATGCTACTCAACAGCAGCAGTGTAAACCTAAAGATGCATGCAGTGGAAACTGTCCTTAGCATGGGGTACAGCAATATCCATGCAGTAACAGACTCCTGGTACAAGGCTCCCAGGTGCACACCATCAGTGCCAGGTCATTCCTAATACCATGCTTGCCATCCCCTACACATGCACCAAAACAGAACAGGGGGGATGTATCCAAAGGCACCTCAGTTTGGTGGCACTGCACAAAGCATCAGAGCCTCTCCATGTGCAACACACAGTGGGTTAGACTGCCTTCAGGTTCATAGCCTGGCACACACCACACTCCCATACCCAGGAAACCCACTTGGCCTTCCTGACAACACTGGGAATATAACGGTCTCTACACACACCATTGTATGGTTGTACTGCAACTACCCAAACATACAGTGCGAGCATTATTCTAGCTGCAAGACCCTATCTGAAGGTGTCTTATCATTCATTCCATGCATTGCTATGGAACAACTTGTTACCACTCCCACAAGTGGTGACAACATGCTGCAACTGTTCATCACCAACATGTGGACTATATGCTCCAGACCAATCATGTATCCCTCACTGGTGGGATGACACCATCTACAACCCACACTGTATAGTCACATACCACATGCAGCCCCTGCACAGAACACCCCAGTCATACAGTTGTCTGATGCATATTCCATGTATTCACATGAGGCAGGCTTCGGACATGGGAACTCTTGCAGTTCACAGGTACACACATACATCATGTGTGCATTGACATTACTGATATTATGTATGCCGTGCAATATTGGGAACAACACCCCACACACATGGACAAACTGTGTGCCAAAATTACATATGGCATTTGTAGGATACAAACCCCTACCTAACTATGTTAGATCACTTGTGAGAGACGCATTAGCAGAGCGTGCTGTTTGCATTACTGGGGGGATTACTTTCTCCTGCTGTACTTATAGGGTGCTGACATCATCAGTGTTTAGACAGTGGAATATGCAGCATGTTTTGTGTAGTAATAGTTGCCAAAAGGGACATTTCTCATACACATGGAATTGCACACACTACTCCCCCATACACAGTCACACACACACTGGGCACTTGCAGGATTCAAACCCCTACCTAACTATGTTATGACACTTGTTAGAGATGCAGTAGCGGAGCGCGCTATTTACATTACTGGGTAAAATTTCTGCTCCTGACATATGTATACTGTGCTGACATCATTATGGATGAAGAGGTATGTACATCTGCTACTATCCATCAGTAAGGGGGAGAGCATATCTATGCATTAACTTTGCACAGGCACAGTGGCCTACTGTACTGTGGAGGCAGATGCCAAATACACTGTGGATAGCCTTCTGTATTCCCTAGGGACAACGGTCAGGTATTGCACTCTATGGCCATATGTTTACCTGTCAGATGCACGTATCTGTTGCTCATATACTGTTTGTGGGTCTTTATTGCCATAGCCTTCCCTATCTCTATAAACAATGTGTGTACTGTGGGAGATGTTTGCATACGAGTGGGATCCAGTACTTTACTTATGTCTCTGTTGTAACTTCACTGTGTGCACTGGGCAGATGTCTGTATTGTGGGAGGTTCCTGTGGTAACACATAGAAATGCCAGATATGTGTGTGCAACTGCTGAACTGTGACATGGCCTAAGTGTGTGAGCATGCCCAGTTCACAGTTTGTATGGCTTCTTGACTGCCACATCTCATTTATCTAAGTGTGCGAGCATGCCCAGTGTGACCTTTCCTTATGTTTGGATCTGTGAACCACCGCATTTCTGTTTGTGTGTGGACGCCATCTATATATCACATGTACAGTTGAGTGTTGGACATCAGGTTGTGTACTTACTGCCCAACTGCTGTGTGTCTGAACCTAACAGGCATTATGCTGTGCCTGCAGGGTCACCATGGGATAGTTTGCATACAGTTGTCATCATCCTTTCCTGCTGACCAAACAGTTGTATTGTTGTATAGTGTACTGGTGCAAAACTTTCACTGTGGTGGACAGTATAATCGGTTTCAGTCCTATCACTGCTTGTAATGTTTATAGTGAGCACACCAGACTGGTTGAGGGCCAGTTGTGCAGATATGACCATGTTGCATTTTGTTCAGATATGGACAGCTTAGTACATGATTGTCCGACATTGTTAATGTATTCCACAACTTGTATGGACAGTGACAAACAATGGCCCCTAGTCCATTTGTAATGCTAGTCAGAGAGTGTTTGTCCTTCAACACACATTTACTGGTGTTTGCCATGACATATGTCACGGTTAGTGTGCTGTGCTCTGTCTACTCATGACATACAGGTGATATCCAGGGTACACCTGCCATCTCCCATCCAGTCATCATGATTCCTCTGGATGACAGTCACTGAGAGACTCCCTGGATATCCTGTAGTGGGAGTTTAGTCGTGAGTGGAGTGAGCTTCTGGGTTGTGGACCAATCAGTACAGCATGTCCTATTTATGTCTGTGCTGAGGTTCAGGCCTGTCAGTTGCATAGGTCACCAGCATTCAGTGTTTACATGGCGCCAAATGTCCATTGATACCAGGTTGGTCATGGCTCTATACATCAGGCACAGTTCACCTCCAGCCAGGCAGTATGGCACTGTGTGGAGCTGCAGTTACTTTACTCAGGCAACACATGGCATCTGTTACAGCTCCGCAATCCTCCTGGTGGGGTATTTGTGTGGTCATTCCAGTTGCTGCAGGTGTCTGCTACGGTATATCCCTGAAGGGCCATTGTACACAATTGTGAGGCTGCTGATGGAAGACTGGAGAGGCACATTGACCTACCCTAACCAAGCTGTGCTTACCTTCATGATTAGGTGGGTATATGGTATGTTTCTGTAACCACTACAGACACATGGTTGTCACATGCAGGATATGTATCACCTTGTGTCCCCAGGTCTCTTATTGCTCCTGATGTACTTACTGGGTTAACACCTATGTGGTAATTTCTGGCCATGTACTGTGTTTCCACAGGGGTTGACTATACCCTATTCTGCATTTAGCTTGTTGACATGGCTGTGGCACCACTTGTGTGTTTCTATGTGTGCCTTTTGTAGGTTGCTTGTGTCAGCTGGAGGGTCCGATATGGTGGCCAGTTTGTTGTCCTCTGCAAACCTGTTCAGACAGAGTCCTTCCATGTTGGCCTGTACGTATGTGACATATATAGCATACAAGAGGGTTCCCAGGACCATGCCTTGTGGGATGCCAGTTGTACCTGGTTTGCAGTCTGCCATGGCTACAGCATGTCTGCCAGGTCAGCTCTGTCCTTGAGCTGGTTTGCAAACCATCTACTTGCATAGGGGTTTATAGTTAGGCTGGTGAGCTTATCTGTACCGCCAACTAGGGTATTGTATGGAAGGGTTTAGCAAGGTCCAGATAGGCTGTGTGATCGACATTCCCCACATCACTGGGCTTGGTGCATGTTTCACATGAGTTAGACATGTGTACGGGTCAGGATCTGCCCTATGACAGCCACACTGGGTAGGGTCCAATGTCTGTAGGTACCCAATCACGTTATTCATGGGATCCATGATCATCCTCTACATTACTTTGCCAACCTAGATATTCGGGGTTGAGGGGTGATAGTTTGACGTATCCATTCAGGCACCCCTCTTCGTGGTGTGGGACCACTGTTGCTGTACACCGCTCTTTGGGTACATATCCTGTGGTAGGACTGATAGTGCACAGTAATGCTATTTGCTGTTCCATTCTTCTTACAGTACTTGTTGGACACAACCCAGGACACCATCTGGTACCATTGATGCTGTGTGCTGTGCTTTGTGGATGCTGGCTGTTACCTCAGCATCTGCAATGTTGGGCGGGGGGGGCAGCTCTCTCCTGGGATAGATATTTGGCAGTTAGGTGCTGGTGGGGAGTTTGCAAAGAATCTGTTAGGTAGGATGTTGGCAATGTGTGTGGGTTTGGTGTATTGTTTGTGATATTAGAGTGCTGCAGAGCATATCTGTGGATTACCACCATGGTTCCTACCATTAGGTAGGACAGCTGTGTAATAATCCTTTGTGTCCTGCACAATTTGTATCATCATAGGTTCATAGGTTCATACTAGGCTATCTGCCCTGGCCTTGTTTGAGCACGGACAGAATGTGTGTGGGTCTCAACACCCCTTGCAATGTGCATATCACACCCACGTAGGGTTTACTTTCCTAGATGTGACACAGGGATGGCCCCCAGTGTACACCTGCTATCTCCCATGCACTTCAACAGATTTCTCTTGTTGAGTTTGTGTGTGGAGCTCAGCCTATCATGGACTGGGATTCTATTCCAGAGTGTCCTGTGCCTCTGGGTTATGGATCTGTCCCTCCAGCACATCCTATTAATCTATGTGTAGAGGTTCAGATATCTCACTGTGGTTTTGGGGTTTCTGCAGTGGAGCATGTCCATTCATTCTGGATTGGGCATGGCCTTGTACATCAGGCATACATCACCTCTGACTGTGCAGTATGCTTCTGAATTGGGCTGTGGTTTCTTCAGCCAGGCAGCAGATGTCCAATGTTTGGACCCTTTATCCTGTTGGTGGGGTACATTTGGGGTCTTTCTGACTGCTGCATGTGTAAGGTAAGGTACATGCGGACTGGGGCATAGTTGTCACGTATGGGCCTGATAAGGGAAGGGTATGGGGGCACAGTGACCTCTGTAGCTCTACATGTGCATCCTTTCATATTAAGGTTTGCAATATAGCAGGTCTTCCTGGCCACCTTGGCAATGTGTGTGTCACATGACAGGTTACCATCCACTTGTGTCCCTAGGTCCATGACTACTTCTTACATACATATTGGATTGCCACCTATGTCATACTTTGTGTGTGCCTTGTTTGGTATTTGTTGGGACATTCATACTCTGACATGTCTTCAGGAAGGCTGGCTGGGGTACCTGGGTTTGTGTGTGGGGTCTGTAGCAGGCTTCAAACAGGTACACAGTTTGAGACAGTGTTACTCGCCCGTGGATAGTCCATGCTGCTTCTTGCTGTGGTACCAACTGGGGGGTGTGGTTATTCTTGATAATTACTGGTAGCCACACTCCTATTGTCATGTGTCCATGTTTTGGAGCTGTAGAGCATGGTATGTGGCATAACCTGGTTGTATTAGGGTGCTCTTCTGGGCCTTGCCCAGGTTTCTGTTACAGAACACATATTACCATTCTCCATGCTGTGGTGGGTTTGGTCTGCATGCACCTTGCAGGTTAGACTTTTGGCATTGGGTAGCATTACGCCCAGGTTATTATCCCTTGTGCTACCTATGTTGGTGGGTTTGTGTTTCCAGACTTACCTATTCCAGGCACAGTGTGGGTAACAGCAGCCTTTGCCTGTATCTATACAGCCAGGTGTGCTGGGTGCGTGCCATCCCTAGCAGGTGGGGCATCATGTCTTGCTCAGCATGTCAGCCCAGGCTGTCAGCCATGTGTTCCCCCTTGCTAACAGCAATAACTCAGCCAATTATTGTACTTGATCTTGTTGCCTTCATAGTGTGGCATCATGCTTGGTGAGGGTGAGATGTTAGGTTGGGTCTTCATGTTTGCATATACTAGATGGTGTTACATTGCTTAACACATGGCAATCATGCCTCAGGCAGTACTGCAGGGCTGCCTCTGTCGGATGCACATACTACACTCCCTGTACATGTTTGAGAGCAGGTTATGTCATTTTAGGCATCCCTGTTACTATATGAGTGAGTCAGAGAGGGGTATCATTCCCAGGGTTCCTACTGAGCCAGTGTATGTGCTATGTGTTGCCTCTTTGCCAAGGCCAGGGCATACTGGGCACGCCTCCTTCTGCCTACTGGGGCAGGCTCAGGTTGTTCCTCCTCCGAGTCACGCTCTGCCTGTGATGGCCTTGGCAATGGTGGGGGGCTGTTTGGCCCGGCCCTATGCTGGTCCTGCTGCAGCTGTTTTCGCAGGATCATATTATGTAGCATAGCACATACCATGACAATTTGGGTACATGTAGTTGGTGAGTACTGCAAGGCTCCACCAGATGTGTCCAGACACCGGAACTGTGACTTGAGCAGCCCAAACACACGCTCTATTACATTACGTGTTTGTGCGTGTGTCTCATTATGGCGTTCCTGTTCAGGTGTGTGTGCGTTTCTGATGGGTGTCATCAGCCACGGCTCTAGTGCATAACCTGCATCCCCCACTAGGTGTCCATGTGGGATGTCCCCATTGGCAAATGTCTGGTACAGCTGCGTCGAATGCCAGATATGGGAATCATGGTAGCTCCCAGGGCAGCCAGCACACACATTCATTATTATGCCCTGGGCATCACACACGACCTGGCAGTTGATGGTGGGGAAGCCCCTGCGGTTAATGTAAGCCATACCCTGCTCACCGGCTGGTGCTTTGATGCGTATGTGCGTGCAGTCTATTGCACCCACTACCTCAGGGTATTCTGCTATTTGATGGAAGAGATGCATATTGCTGGCCAATACCTCACGGGCATTGGGGAAATATACATGATCACCGACATGTGCTGACATGGCATCCAGGAACTGGTGCAGTACCCTGGAGGCTGATGCCTGTGATATCCCCATCATATCACCAGTTGGTCTCTGGAAGGTACCTGTTGCTAGTATTCTTAGGCCAACACATACCTTGGTTTCCACTGGGATGAGTTCACCTCTGTTGGTTCTGTGTGTGAGGCGTGGCCTGCACAGCTTGACAATTTGTTGCAGGAGGTCTCTGTCCACTCTATAGCGCTCCACTATCTCCAGCTCATGTAACCCCTGGTAGGTGACCCTGGGCCTGTACACTCTTCTCCGTCTCCTCACTGTGGGTTGTCTGGCAGCATTTCCATTGTCACCACCCTCAGCAAGTCTCCTATGTCTCCTTATGACAGCTATGGCAGCCCCTAGTATGTTTGGTCTGAGTGCAGCTTTTTCAGTTTTCACTTCTACTAGCTTACTCCTGTCTTGCAGTATCTCTTGAGAGAAACATACTGCAATGCTGTTTGCAGTGTTTTAAGTGCTGGGCTGGGCTTGTATTCTGCCTGTGTAATTGCCTGCTTCTAATTGTTTTCACCTGCTACCTCTACAGGTATTCCCTGCTAGTTTCCTACTATTTCTTCTGCTTCCTTTTCCTCTCTGTTGCCTCAGGGGAAGCAGCGCGCATACCAGCGAAAACACGCTCACAGTGGCTACCACGCGTGCACACATGCTTACATGGACTAGAATCTGCTTATTCGGGTTAAAACATGCGAACACCAGCACAACAGGTTTACAGATCTTTACACAGGCTCCTACATGCTTACTCTGCCTTACACGTGCGCACTCTGCATTAATCGCGCCTCCCAGCGCACACACACGCACATGCACGTACAGCAAGAAACTTTGGTGTTGGCCACAGTGTACACCTTCCATTTCTTGACTTTCCCATGCTTATCTGTTGACACTCCTCTTTTTCTGCTGTGTGACTGATATGTTTCACATACCACTTTGCTCCAATGAGCTTGCTTTCTTCCTGACATTCCCCCCTGTGATGTCACCTATCTCCTACTCTGTTACTCCCCCTTATCTAACTCTTACACTACATGGACTGTGCTCATTTGCTATGTGACAGTGTGATTCACTATCCTACCATTCATTTACATAGGATTGCCTACTAATGCTTAGTTACATGTCTTACACTCAGCTTCCCCCTTAGCAACCACTAGACGGTGGCCATGTTGTTTTTGGTCTGCTAGTCCCTGCATTGCAAATCCATGCATTACATAAAACCCACATTTTTCAGTTTTATATAGCGCAGCCCGTTTGCGCGGGACTGCGCTGCATTTAAACATCGCCGATCTCCAAAAAAATTATTTTTTTTCATGTTTGCATTGGTTTACCATGCCAATGGCCACATATTTGGCCATTGGCATGCTGTCTGTGACATTTGCACACTTTATTTGGAGCTGTCATGGCTCCGTTATGTTATTTGCAGTAACATACTCAGTTGTCAACTGAGTACATTTCTGCAACTAACACGACTCTTACATGGGCTGGTTTCAGCTTCGTGGATCGCTAATCTACCTCATTTGCATGCCTTTCGGCTGCAAGTGGGGTGATTAGCATATCCACGCCCTGCCCGTGTAAGAGTCATTTTAGCTTTCTCTTACACGGGATTTCGGGCTGTTCCTGGATTGCAATGACTGCATGGAGTCTTACACGGCTCTTAGACTCCGTGCACACCATCGTGAATCCTGCCCAATGTGTAGAACTTATACAAGTATGACTACAAAAATACAAAGCTTAATTACAACAGGTGTTACAGTAGCAAGTCAAGACTTATTAACAAAATAATTAAAGAGTTGTATTTACACAGAGAAACACTTACAATTACTAAGTAGGCAAATAAGCATACAGTTAAGAAATTAAGTCATCATTTCACAATATCTCTTTGACTGAAAGGAAATAGGATAAAAAGAGACTGAGGAGGAAGAGGTCAGGTTGGAAAAGGGCAGGGGCAGGTCTATGCACTAAGGATGTAATATTTTAGTGTTTTTTTTAAACAGAGACTGTCAGTGATGGCTCTAAGGTCTGAGGGAGTTTATTCCAAGAGCAGGCAACAGTGTGGCTATATAGAAGTTTACCAGTTACCTTATTGGGCTTATATACTTACAGGAGATGCTGGCCTGAACTTCAGTGACAATGTTTGGGGCTATAGGGGGAAATTAGGGTCGAGAGAGCCAGGTAGCAGGAAGGATTAGTTAGTGATGAGTGCGCGAGGTGAAGCTGTGGAGGTATGAGTTGGTTATGTATTTCTGGCCTTTGGAGATTTTTTAGGGCACTGCAATGATGGGAGCCGTAGGGTACATTAGCAGCAAACCTAGCAATTTTATTATAGGTGGAGTCAAGTTTGGCCATGAGGTTAGACTGGAGATTAGAAAGTACTGGTGCAGCATAGAACAGAGTAGGTAGTAGAAAAGCTTGTACTAATGAATGTTTTGCATCTTTCATCAGGTATTTTTTATTCCTATATAATAGGCCTAGTTTTTGGTATTTTTTTTGATAGATTGGAGGATATGTATGTTAAATTTGAGTTCATCGTCAATAATAATGGCAAGGAGTTTAGTATGAGTTTCTATTGAGATAGTGGTGTTATTGAGAGATGTGACTAAGAAGGAGTTATCACAATGCTGTAGAGATTTAGGGAGGAAAAGAAGAACTTTTTTTTTTTGGATTAAGTAAAAGCTCACTGCTAGTTAGCCATTTTTCCACATACAGGAGAGAGTCTTGGGTAAGGGACAGAAGGTGGGGGAGATTATCAGAGCAAGATTATATTGGTAGAATCATCAGCCTAATGTATTAGAGAGGAGTGGGGGCAAGATATGTATAGATTATTTGTGAAGATGTTGAATAGGAGAGGCCCGAGAATGGAAACTTGGGGTACACCAGTATGTACAGGAAGGAAGGGAGAGGAGGCTGATAGCCATCTAACTGACCAAAATCTATCAGAGAGGTAGCTGTTGAACGAGAGTAAATTAGATTGAGAGAAATTAAGATTTTTGAGTTTAGATAGAAGTAGAGTATGAGACAGTATCGAAAACTTTTGATAAATTGAGGAAGAGGGAAGAGACCAGTTTATTTTCATTGTGAGCTTTGGCAATGGTCTGAGTGAAAGTAATAAGAGCAGTAGCAGTGCTATGGTGGGGATGGAAACCATATTGTGTGGGAGTTTGGAGGTTTTCCTGTATAAGACGTTCAAGTATTTGTTTATGTATGCATTTTTCCATTGTTTTGGAGAGGGGGGAATAGGATAGCAATGGGATGATAGTTGGAGGGGTCTGTGGAGTTCTTACCTTTATGAAGGGGGATAACATAGAATTTCTTCCAAATTTTAGGCCCAGTATTTTCAAGAAAAGATTGGTTTATGAGAATGGAGATGGCATAGGCAATGGCATTAGCAGTGATATTGAGGAACTGAGAGGGAAGGTTATCTGCAGATGGCAAGCAGAGTTTAAGATTAAAGAGAAGTGATCTGACATAAGCAGTGGGAGTGGGGTTAAGAGAGAAGATAGGGGTAGTGGAGGGGGTAGTGGAGGGGGGAGTGGGATAGGTAGAGGAATGATTTGCATTATTTTTGGTAAGATTTTTGATAGCGTTAATGACAAAACTATTTAGCTGAGTAGCAGAATCAAGGTCAGAGGATTCAGGATAGGGACTAGGTGTAGTAGGCTTACCACGATAGAGGAGCTTATTAATATTGTTCCAAAATAGTTTGGGATTAAAATGAGGGTTGTTAAGTGGTTTATAATATTACATTTTGTCCTTTTCAATATGTTTCTTGGTAAGGTTTCTAAGTTCTCTATAAGTTTAAGGTCATTTGGCAAGTTGTTTTTTCCATATCTGCCAGGCCCTATCTCTCTGTAACATCAGGTTAAGAGTTGGTTGAGATAGCCAGGGTGATGAGTTAGCTTTAAGTCTTATTTTTCTGATGGGGGCCAGAGAGTTTACAGTATTAAGGAAAATATCACTGAATTTGGAGATGGCTTCATCAAGAAGAAGGTTGTACAAGAAAGTCCAGTTGAAGGAGGAAAGTATATTACTGAAAGTATATGGACTGAAGCTAGAGAAATTGCAACAGTCTTTAAAATGGTAGGATCTGTGAAGTTGTGGAGAAGTTCTATAAACTACAGTGGGAAGGTGGTCACTGAGAGAATCTGGAAGAGTACAGGTATTGTGGTAGAGGTTTGGGTTAGAGGTGAGGATCCAATCAAGAGTAGTGTCAGTGTTGGAATGTTTACTATAAGGTGTGGGAGAAGTGATAAGCTGAGAAAAGCCACAGAGGTTGATGCAAGTATGAGGAGAAGAGTTGTTTACAGTTGACCAGTCAATATTAACATCACCCAGGACAATGGTTTCATAGGTGATGTTATCAGACACCCATGAAAGAAAGTGCTCTAAGATAGGAATATTATTTTCAGGGGGGGATGTTAATAATAGCAATTGTGATGTTTTTGTGTTTATTAAGTTTGCAGTTCACATTAAGAATTTCTGCAGGGTAAAAGTTAGGTGGGGGTGTGGGAGGGTGCAAAATGAGAGTTGTTCTGTGTAAAAAATAGCTACTCCACCCCCCCCTTTTTTTTGACGATCAAGTTGAAAAATATTATAGCCTGGGGAAGTACTTCTGAGTCAGAGATGTGTGGTTGTAGCCAAGTTTCAGTGAGGGTAAGAAGGCCAAGGGCATGCTGACAGATCAGGGAGTGAAGATGGGACACCTTATTAGTGATACTTTGTATATTGAGAGAGATAAAAGTTAGGTTTTTAGGAGATGGGAGGTTACTGGTGTCTATGGAGGTAGTAAGAGTGTTAAGGTGGGTTTAGTAGGAGGTGATGGAGAAATATTGGAGTCATTACAGCTTAGTTTAGAGAAGTTGGTGTGTGGCCCAGGATTGGGGTGGATGTTACAGAAAAATAGGTTGAAAATGAAAAATATCTTAGTGTTTAAGAGAGGATAGAGAGTGGCATATTAAGGTCTATCTTTATAACATTTAGTGTGTCTGCTTAAAGCTGTACATAGCTAGGCATGTTATAGCCCTTGTGATCATTTGCTCCTATGTTGTTATGTGCAGCACATACATTAAGAACCTCATCAGGAAGTTACTCCTGATCATTCATATCCCATCTGTTATCTACAAACAAGACAGGACTAATCTGAATATAAAGGCAGACAGGCAGACACACATATAATCATTTGCAGAAATATTCTATCTATGCACACTCATACCTATAAATAAGAAAATAGTCAGCTAATTTGCATGTGCTAGGAAATAAAGTGACTCACTGTAACATATTCAATAAAAACATTAAATCATAAGCCAAAAAGCTGGAAAATCCACGTCAATAGCTGCCTCTACCCCCACACCAAAGTTAAAAGAACCTTGTAAACAAATATATAACATCAGTACTATAAAACATTAAATTCCTTACTCATAAAACATTGCGACAAAAATGCACCAAATACATAATCATGTCCATTTCTTTCTCAGTATGTGTATGTGGTACATCAGCTGAAGTCAGTGATACCATTAAGTTTCATAATCTCTCAAAAATAAAAAAAAGCTATACATACCTGTAAGCTGTTTGGAATGCATCTGCTTAACTCTGTTTTTGGTAGCCATTGGAATGATCTTCTCAAAAACCTACCCAGCATGCATATAAAAAAGCGTGGCCAACACTCCCAGCACATAACTCAAAAGGACCATTTGCCCCTTTCATAATACACACACAGCCCATTCTTCAAACATAGTAACATAGAGGGATTGCACTAAACTCCACCTTTTCACCCGGACTATGTTTTTTCAACTGAGCAAAAAATTCTGAAGGAAATTCAAAACCTGCTTTACCACCTATAAAGCCATACCCCATCAATAATGACTTCTGTTCCACTTTTCATGCACTGATATTACAATCCCATTGGGGTTAAATATTCACAGTACAGGAATCACTCATATAGTGCAATTTGAGGGTTGGATGTAACAGTGACAGTAAGAGAGTTCCAGAGTCTAGCTACAGAGTGGGAGTATAAAAGTTGGCCGGCTGTTGTACTACAACATGATTTTATTGAATATGTTACAGTGAGTCAGTTTATTTTCTAACAGATGCAAATTAGCTGAGAATTTTCTTATTTACCGGTAGCTGTATACATAGGCAAAATGTTTCTGCAAATGATTATATGTGTGTCTGTCTGTCTGCCTTTATATTCACATCACATTTGTCTCCACTGTTTCGTCAAGGAGAATGAGGGCATTTTCACCTCTTTTCACTGTATTTCCAAGGTGAAATAATTTTTCACCTCCACTCCCTTCTACTGTAGCATTCTTTTAGCACTGAAAAGTTTTGTTTTAAATGAAGCTTTAAGTGATTAACAAACTAACACGTAGCTCAGAATGATGAAACCAAGCCTAAAGAAAATTACTTAAAACTGATACTGTGGCTTTCCTTACCATGTAGTACAGCAGCCGGCCAACATTTGTACTCCGACTCTGTAGCTAGACTCTGGAACGCTCTTCCTCTCACTGTTATAGCCAACCCTCAGATTATCTCTCTTCCATTTGGAGTTGTAACTATACTCCCTGCATTTTATTTGTTGACATTTGTTAACCGGGTTTGTCTGATTGGGCAGCAGCCCTTTTTCAGTGTAGGCCCGAGGAAAAAAGCTCCAGTATTACAAGTAACAAACAGTAGTCATATTTTAGATCATTACAAGTGAGAATGAAAAAAAACTAACTTACAGAGTTAAATTATATCAAAAAGTAAGATGCACCAGAGTTACAACATAAAAACAACATGCTAAAATGGTCAATAAAATGAATATAGCCGAGCAAGGTAGTTACATGCAATAAATACATGTTAAAATGGTTATAAGCTTGCAAACACAAAGAACAAATAAATTACAATGTAGAATATATACAGGAGATAGTCACAAGGCAAATCAGTATCCAAGAATACACCGCTGGAAGCTATTAAGTACTACTGTCTATTAGCAGAAGTTTAAAAAGCAGAAAGGGGGAGAAGGGATGCTGCAAGGGCATTAGAGGAGGGGATGGTAGATTAAGTTGGGTCATAGCATAAGCATGACCCTGATTTAGGGAGGTTGTCCCTTAGTGTTATTTTGAAACAGTTAGTGTTAGGGATCGATCTAACACTTAGTGGTAGTTTATTCCAAGCATTTGCGACTGAGTGGCTGTAGTGGAATTTGCCAATATTTTTAATGGGCAGACACAACTTGCAGTAGGTGCTGTTGAGAGCTGTGGAGTATGCAATTGCGAGTACAGGGCTGGATGAGGGTAGAGAGAGAAGGACAGGAAGAGGGATTATGTAAGACAGAGTGAGCCATGAGAAGCTATAGTTGTAGGATTTAATGATAAAATTCCAGCCACTGCAGGTTTTTCAAGGATAGGCAGTGGTGAGAATGGTAGGGTTGGTTAGTGGCAAATCTTGCAGTTTTGTTATAGGTGAGTTCCAGTTTAGACAGAAGATTGGACTGGAGGTTTGTGAGAATAGGGGCAGCATAGAGTAGGGTGGAAAGTAGGAAAGATTGTGCAAGACAGAGCCTAAAAGCATTTGTGAAGAATTTTTTTGTGCCTGTATATCAGGCCTAACGTTTGAGTTTTTTCATGCACTGCTGATTAAACTTTAGTTGGCCATCTACAGTAATGCCTAGAAGTTTTGTGTGAGGTTCAACAGTGATGACAGTGTTGTTAAGAGAAGAGACAGTAAAGATAATTTTGTGATGTTGGATAAATTTTGGAGGAATAGCGTTAAGTAACAGTTGGTTGGAAGTTAGCTATTTTTGCCATTTAAAGCCTAACCATATTCCTTCCTCAATACTCCTACTTTTAATCCACCTTACACTAGCCTCTAACTATCATATAACCTAGTTACTCATATTCCTAAAACAAACGTTATCTTCACTTCTATATCTTCTATTTTTCCTTCTATTCTTGATTTCCTGCGATTCTTCCTGGTTTTCTCTTTTTCTATACCTATACATGCACTATTTCTCAAAAAGCGCCTGCATATTTCCCTTCTCCTCTAATTCTACTCTACGTTCACCACTCACCCCAAAAGATATCTTTTCATATCCTTGACTTCTATGTATGTACCTCCTAAATGTTATGCATGACTTTCGTTTTCATAA